>NC_068937.1:58808660-58968660 GCF_016801865.2 Culex pipiens pallens | reverse complement strand
GGGGACGCGCTGTCTTGTTTTTGCATGCTCATTTTCATTTCTTTTGTGTCGCTGTTTTTGTGTTTGGGTGCTTGGTTATTATATATAGGTGAAGGGATTTTATTAAATGATCAATATATTGCATTATTATATTTAATTGATTATATAACCACACTATATTTTACACTTTACACATTATACAAAACACATATGAAACTGTAAACAGGAGCGTTTGGTACGGTATGTCCACGCATCCTTCCTTCCCTGTAGATTCTGTGAAATGTGATCCGTTCTCAGAATCCTCTCTGCGGTAAACACAACGTAGTAGGGCTGGCCGCTTTAATTTTTGCAATACATTTTCGGGTGTTCTCGGATGTACTGCAATTATTAATAATGACAAGAAAAGTGCTTGTGGCGTAATCTAATCACAAGACTTTCCAGCATGCTTTCATCGGACTGGCTGCGTTTGTGTTAGATTAGATTAGATTAGATTAGATTTTGTATTTTTGTATTTTTGTATTTTTGTATTTTTGTATTTTTGTATTTTTGTATTTTTGTATTTTTGTATTTTTGTATTTTTGTATTTTTGTATTTTTGTATTTTTGTATTTTTGTATTTTTGTATTTTTGTATTTTGTATTTTTGTATTTTTGTATTTTTGTATTTTTGTATTTTTGTATTTTTGTATTTTTGTATTTTTGTATTTTTGTATTTTTGTATTTTTGTATTTTTGTATTTTTGTATTTTTGTATTTTTGTATTTTTGTATTTTTGTATTTTTGTATTTTTGTATTTTTGTATTTTTGTATTTTTGTGTTTTTGTATTTTTGTATTTTTGTATTTTTGTATTTTTGTATTTTTGTATTTTTGTATTTTTGTATTTTTGTATTTTTGTATTTTTGTATTTTTGTATTTTTGTATTTTTGTATTTTTGTATTTTTGTATTTTTGTATTTTTGTATTTTTGTATTTTTGTATTTTTGTATTTTTGTATTTTTGTATTTTTGTATTTTTGTATTCTTGACGCCCTAACCTTCACGAGGGTGTCGTCGGTGTATGTTCCTGCCTTTCTTTAATCCTTATTTATTCAGCAGCATTTTTCCTTCGTCTTGGCTTGGTGCTCGCGAAAAACTCCACTCAACCATCCTCCCACGCCGTTCCGATCCGTTCTGTTCGTGCATTTGGATAACATTGTTAGATGACAAAGTTTTACATTATGCACCAGCTTCGCTCAGTTATGCTTCTTGTGTGTGTTTGAGGAGCTGGCGTGGTTGTTCCCTTCAATGCAAACCATGTTGCAACCGTGCATGCATCGACGAAGGTGTATGTTTATAAATTTTATCTGTTTATGCGACTTTATCCGGCGAGTGGAAGGAAACGCGAGTGCACTTTACTGTCAGAACTCCTTAGAATGAAGTGTCGAACAGGAACTGAAATTATCTCTTGGTGGTCACTGAAATTTATCTTGTTTTATTCATCCCGATAATGAAGCTGATTGATTAAGAGCGGTTGTAACTTTTGTGAGCACAGAATTGCAAAATTATTCAATTAGTTCTGGGAAAGGTAAGACATAACAAAAAGGTACGAGTTAAGCCATTAAGGGTTAGTTTCAAAGTATCTGTCCTCGACTGAATTGCAATTGATGAATTCAATCGTCAGAAACAAAAAGTACACGTGAAAATTCTCCAATTTAAGATCATGTTGATAATGTACAAGCTCTAAGCTCAAAACATTGATTAAAAAGTAAATCTTTCCCAGTTCCTGAGGGGAACACCCTTGAAGAGTATCGGGGCCGGCATATACAAAGCGGATTCAGTGGCAGTTTCATTCTCAACTTAATGTTAACATGTTAAGGTTAATGTTAACATTCCATAGGTCGCCTCCCTAAGGTGTCGTGATAAGGTCCAGTTTGTGACGATACACTACCTTCCCTTTACTAAGCAATCGATTCCAGAAGGGAAAAGATCACCAGTTGTGTTGGTCCGAGCCGGGATTTGAACTCCGATCTACCGCTTACGAGGCGGAAGCGCTACCACTGGGCTACGTGGCTCGGTCAAACATTGATTAAGCAAAAATAAATATCAGTACCAGTTTTCTCTTTCAATTCTGACTGTGTTTTTATTTCATAACATCATCTTGTTGGTATTTGAAAAAAATAAAAAAAATCGTTTGATTAAATAATTGGAAACAAAGATCTAAACAAATCAGATGAATCTGTATTTTGCATTCTGACAGTACTAAACCAAAACGAACAAAATTCCAAAATGCTAGAAATAATACTGAACAACAACGACCGTATCTGTTGCTTTATAATCACACTTGACCACAACAGGACTCAGACCACCGAACGACCCGACAGAACAAAACTCGAATAAACATAAATGATTCGGCTCATTTCAAAAGTTGTGCTTCACCATCCGCCAACGGGTAAAACCGTAACAACACTTGCAATCTGAAAAGTTCCGTAAACATGGTGAGTTTCTCCCATTTCCTGACGAAAGTGTTCGCTCACAGCATCAAGGAAGAGTTTGCCTGTTCCTTTCGAACTCCTTTTTCACGGAACCCCCAAGCTCGTGAAGGACGTTCCGACGAGCGCAAGGTGAGCAAGTTTGTGAGTGAGTGAGCAAGCGAAAGCCACTTGAGGAATCGAGTGTGTACGAGCGAGCGAGACACAGTAGACAATATTTATAGCGTCCCTCATATATACATACAATGAAATTTATTCATCATAAATTACCCGGAAATTTATTTCATGTTTTGACCGTGTTTTTATTCGTCGTTCCAACTCTTTCATCTTTACTTCCGGTGTAGGAGGCGTTTTTTTGCGAGGAAGCAACAACCGTAAATCCGCTGGGCTATTGTTCGGGATTAGCGGCTTCTCTGCTGTCTGGAGGTTCAAATGAAAGAAAAGGGGATAATTTAATTGAGGCTATTCAAAATGTGATGGGAAAAATTAAAATATATTAAAGATCAATGTTTAACAAAACCATTATTGTTTTTATTATTTGGAAATATAATAGTGGTTAAAAATAAAGGTAACATTAAATTATAATGTGCATCGTCCTAATGAAAATCTGCCATCAGTTTCACTTTCCCATACACTGAAAACGAAACTGCAAAAAAAAAATAGGATTTGCATCTGAACCATTCTATTTCATTAAAAAAAAAAACAAATTAGACAACAAACTAAAGTTTGTCATCACCATCGTGTTCCTGAGCAAATTTTGCGGAAGTTTTTATTTTTAGATCGAGATATTAAATTTTGGGTGTAAGAGATTAATAATTACACAGCCTCATCTAAATTGAGTTTGAATAGAAAATGTTGGTTTCAATTTTGCACTTTTCTGTGCACGATTGAGGTGGAATTAACCATGCACAATTTCATGTAACTGTAAAATGCGTGTGAATGGTCCGAGATGAATTCAAAATGGCCTTTGTGAAGTTTTCATCATGCAAATTGAAGGATGAATTGTTGGTATTTCTGAACCCTAAATTGAAGCGAATGCTTTCATTGAAAACCGAAAATTTCAAACTTTATTTTTTCAATGATTGATTGCTGCCCATGTTCGCATAAATGTCCCATATGCAAAAACAGCAAGCTGAGAAAAACGCATTTGAAGTTTGTCCCATACATAAGGCTACGTGTTAAGTTTTCGCGAAAAAACTGGATTTCCTCCTGATTTCTAGAACAAAGTACTGGATGTTATATGCTCTTTCGAAAGAGCACACAATTTTGAACCAAACTGCATCATTAACTCGAAATCGATGAAAATGCATATGGGACATTTATGCGATCAGGGGCAGTATACCTCATAAGGGTGTAGAGGTAAGCGTGGTTTCCTCTCAACCAGATCTGGGTTCGATCCCAGAAGGTACCGGCAGGAGTCGTCTCCCTGGGTCCTGCCTCGGTGAAGTCGCTGATAGGCACTTGAACTAACAATTCAAAGGTCGTCAGTTTAAATCCCAGGGTGAATGTAAGCTAAAGTGTAAAAAGAGGTATGCAATTGCTTCAACAATCAAGCCTTCGAAAACCTAGTTTCGAGTAGGAATCTCGCTATCGAGAACGCCAAGGCTATGTGGTAGAAAGAATAATTTGATTTGATTTGATACCCCATAAGGAAATGACTTGAAATTGTGGAAAAGTCAGGATACCACATTTTGGTATTATTTTGGTATTACAGTGTATTATCAAATTCCTCTGAAACTATGGGCAAATATTGACCAATTTCAAGGTAAATGACTTGAAACCATAAAAATTAAAGGTGTTTTTTTAATTAACTAATATAATTATAAAATAATTGAAATTTCTCTGAGTCGTGATAATCAAACACTTTGATTAACGAGTCAATTGATAGTTTTATTGAACTTTTTTGTGAACTTGAATCCAGTTTAATTTTTATAACATTTATTTTCCAATCGTGTTATTTGCCAGAAGTTTCAATAATTTCAAGCATAAGCCGTTAATCAATTACAGATGTATTCGTTGTGGCGAAGAATATCCAAAAACAACATGGAATTATCTTGTGAGTAGATTTTGCTGCTACATGTGGAGCATTGTGATATCATTTTCTTTTTTTCACTAACTGGAACTGCTGCACTAAAAAAATGGCATAAAAAAAGCAAAGTAATCCACTTTAACGACCCCCGGGTCTTTTGTGGTCTCTGTTGCAAGTTTCTGGTCATTTCTAGGCGTCCTAAGGTTATGTGTGGTGAGTCACCCAGAACCCCTTTTACGCAAATGGACCGACGTTTTACGTCCCCATCCGATAAAAGACCAGGGGGATAAGGCGGGAATCGAACCAGCGCCCCATAGCAACTTAGAGATCGGCAGCCGAAACCGGAAAAATGGCATGTAAATACCAAATTTTGGAATTACTTTTGAAAATAACAGCAGACAACAGATGGTAAAATACCATGAAATCATAACAAAATCATGTATGTGGAAACCCACTGAAATACCAAAACCTGATATTCCAAGAGAGTGGGAATATCAAAAGATAATACCATGACAATACCATTTTTTGGTATTCAAGCAATGTTCCATAATCCAGAACAACTTAATTTGGTATTGAAATGTTTTTATTTTGAGGTATTATTTTACCCTTGGAATAAAATGTTTTGGTATTCTTGTGGTCTTCCACATACAAAATTTTGGTATGATTTCATGGTATTTCACCATCTTACTGGACAACCAAGGGCACACCCTGTTCTATACCAAAGTAATACCAAAATTTGGTATTCCTGTATATTTACCCCTGCTCGGGGATGATCGTCTGTTTGTATTTTTATTACACTTCAATAGTGTGATAAAAAAATTATGTTTTTTCCCGTGGTTCCCAAAATTATGAACATAACCGTAACGATCAGGGGTTTTCTATTTTTGTGTGGTGCTCGATGCAATATCAAATCGTTATGATCGAACTATCTTGATTCAAGTTAGAACGTCTCTATATGGGTGAATGGCAACTAAGACGAAATGCTGGGAAAAAGTTTAGCCCAACCACTCGCTGTGTGATGTTTTATGATCAGAAGAAAAGTTTAAGAGAATATTCGCCGTACTAGCTATATAATTTCAGCCCCATCAAACGCCGCACAGCCAAGAGTATGTCAACTTTGCAACATAAACCAAAACGACTTCCCAAGTGGCGAGCATGCTGGTACCTTAGTGTGTGATGCATGATGACTGCACAAATGGAGTCAAATTTTGAGCCGCTTCAGTACCTTCGTGACGTCAGTCACAAAAGAGAGGGGGTTGAAATAAAAAACGTGACAAAGTGCCGGCACATGCTCGAGAGTGACAACGCTCTTACGCATACATGATTTACTACGACAGTCCAACAGCAAGCGGACTCTTGACAGTGGAAAAGGGCGGAAAACTCGCTCCTCAGAAAACGAAGCACCTCCGGAAAATGTCGCATGAGAGTCGCATGGCCCCCCCTCTCGATATACACAGCACAGGGGCATAATCAACATAATCATAATTTGCATTTTTCTTTCATCAGCCGCCGTCTGATGTACACTCTGCACTGCACGAGGTGGACTCCAAGTTGGTTCCAAACGAAGTTTGCATTGGAACGTAAACATTCTTTGCAGTTCCCGGACTCATTCAGTGGGTATAATGAAAAGTTACGAGTAGAGAAGGTTAACCTGTGAGAGCAAAGAATCTAATATTAAACCTACATGTTTGCTGCTGTTTTTGCGCTGACCATCAGCGCTGTGGAGGCATAGCTGGAGTCGTAAGAGTTTTAAAACAGTGAGACAGGAACTTTGTAGTTTTGCTTGAAGTTGGAATTGGATTCAGCGAAATCAAGTTATCATACTCTCAAACATAACATAAGAAGAACTGGAGGCAATCCGTATCCAATATTCACAGACAAACAGAATTGATTTTATTTTGGAAATACATTAATCAACTATTTAACTGCCAATTAGGGTTACATCCAACGCCAAATCACCATGGCAATTTAAAATCCACCTCACTGAAAAAACGATGTTTACTCCTTTTTGAGTTCTGAATTTCATCTGATCATGCTAAAAATACTTGAATGAAAGAAGAACGGCAACCTGCTCAAGTTCTTATTTAAAAAATATACCTAATCGTGGTCGGGTCCGGTGGTTTAGTGGTTAGCGTGGTAGCCTCTAAACCCCAGTATGGCCTGGGTTCAATCCCAGACGGACCCGGTGGCATTTTTCGAGACGAGATTTGCTTGCCCACGCCTTCTATCGGATGGGGAAGTAAAACGTCGGTCCATTTGCGTAAAAGAGGTTTTGGGTGACTCACCACACATAACCTTCGAACGCCTAGAAATGAGCAGAAACTTGCAAAAGAGACCACAAAAAACCCGGGGGTCGTTAAAGTGGATTACTTTGCTTTTATCTAATCGTCATATACATCAAAATGCCATAAGGCGTCATCCATAAAGTATGTCACGCTAAAATCGGCCAAAATTAAACCCACCTTCCCCCTATGTCACCTTTGTCACGATGGCTCCAACCCCCCTTCGAAAAGTACGTCACATTCTGTTGACTCCCTCCCCCCCCCCCTCTCCATATAGATTTTTTAAATAATTATTACATGATTTATAAATAGGATTATTTATAAATTCGGAGTTCAATAGAGATAGTTTTTAATTTTACAGGCTGTGTTTAGATTTTTATTTTGTTGAATGCTGTAGTGATAGAAATCACCATCAACAGTTTTTTTTTGAAAATCTAATGATTTAAGCATATTAAATCTATCATCGAAAACTCTGTTTCTTAAAGCCTTGTGTCGTGTTTGATTTATGAGTAAATTTTAATAAATTTTTTTTTTTAGGTATATTCTTTGACTGAATTTTCAGTATTCAGGAAATAGTCTAGCGTGACGTCACGGTCTCACGGACCCCCCTCTCCCACTTGTCACACTTTTTCACGCTTGCTCCCCTAGAGCTGGACGTACTTTATGGATTTAGGCGTCAGCTTTCATTTATTGAGTGGAAGGGATGTATGAAAAACGATTGATGGATTTTGGTGTTGGTTCCCCGTAATTGTTACTGATAAGGATCTTAAAACAATGCTCCACACAGTAAAAAAAACATGGTAAAATTACATCTAAAAAGGAGTACATCTTTTATGTCAGAAAAAAGCTTTAATTTTACCTCTTATAATGTGTAAATTTACATCTGGCAGACGCTAGGAAAAAATATCTGTAATCCTTAAAAAATATCAAACCGGCGAAAGTTATATCTAGCTTACTAAGTCCGCGCCCCAACCCGCACGGCTAACTCGCCGCTGTGAAAACTGGTCGATCAAAGCCAATGTAGCTCTATGTGCTCCGTACATTGTATACTGTATTTACTGCATATCCGGTACATAGAGGTACATTGGCTTTGATCGTCCAGTTTTCACAGCGGCGAGTTAGCCGTGCGGGTTGGGGCGCGGACTTAGTAAGCTAGATATAACTTTCGCCGGTTTGATATTTTTTTAGGATTACAGATATTTTTTCCTAGCGTCTGCCAGATGTAAATTTACACATTATAAGAGGTAAAATTAAAGCTTTTTTCTGACATAAAAGATGTACTCCTTTTTAGATGTAATTTTACCATGTTTTTTTACTGTGCATGGACCACAGGAGAAAGGTGGGTACCAGTCTATCTACAACTTCATTAAAGCCTATATCATGCAGCTCAATACCGGCACTGGCTACAACTAGTGACAAGATCACAACGAAGTGAATATGAATGTTAAACCGATACTTGAGAGTTGATGAGAGAGATGTGAATAGAATCCAGAATCATTCGCCGAGTACACCGGCAGCGCTACGGCAAAAGCGATTGATGGATTTAATAAAAATGTTCAATGATATACACCCAAAGGGAAAATATATCTCAAAATCTGCAACAGCGGATTTGCTGCAGAAAATGTAATATTTTATTACATTTTTTGCAGCAAGCCCGTAGATCATTTTTGCCCGCGTGTAAACACGTCAGCGATCTGCAGTTCTCACCAACACATATAATGCAGGTGGTGAGAACATTATGATCGCACTCTGTCCCTCACAATTCATCAAGCGTCCATGGCGCGATGGTAGCGGGTCGGATCAGCAACCTAGAAGTTGACGGTTCAATCCTCGTTCTGTTAAGATTTTTTTTCTGCGATACAATCAATCTGCCGTCGGTAATGTCGATAATTGTCGGTAACGGGCAAAAATGTCATACCCCTATAACGCAAAAAATGCATGAGGACAGATTTCATGCAGATTCTGATATACTTTCATGCCGCCATGTATCACAATCATGCGACCGCCGGTTGGGTGTAGGTATGTTTGTCTGTGTAATATCTTTGCACGATGAATTCGAATCTGTACCCCATGTTTTCACATTTATCCTGTGAGACTGCAAATCGGGTGATAACCCGTTAGCAGCACAAGTGACTCAACCTCATTCGTTCTGCACTCAAAATGGCTAGTGGATATCGTCCAAGAAGCCTCGATTATTAGAGCTTTGGTGGCTAAACCAGCTAATCATCTTGCACCAACCAGCAGAGAACAGAAGAGAAACGCACCACGCAGCCAAGAAGAGACATGAGAACCATGCTTGGTATTGCATTTGCCAGACGTAATAGTCCATTAATATTCACCTAATCTTCAAAGTACAGACTACAAAGTACACTGCGTGGAGCTGCTCAAAACCGGAGATTCGCTCACTTTAGCTGCTCGGTAAATCGGCCCGGAGCAATTGAGGCAGACAAACAGCTGCTGCAAACGTTCTGGCCCTGAATGTGTTCAATTATATTTAGCTTAGCATGGAAATGAACCACCATCTGAGCGGCTGCGTTTCTCGTCGGGGTCCCGAGACGATCTCTTAGGAAGAGACAGAGTTCGCCACAAAACATAGTTTGACAAGAAGAACAGTGAGTTAATACCTCATGAATAGTCACTTTCACTTATAAATTATGTTAATTAGCTCCGATACTTGCGAGGACTAAGTTGTTGTGACTATTCACTGTTTTAAGCCTAATGGTGATGAAATGGCTCATGATTTTGATCAAGTTAAGGTTCCAATTAAGGTAATATTACAAAAGTACTATGAAAAGTTCGCTTCACAAAGCTTTGACTGATTTAGTTTATTTAATGTCTTGAAATATCCATACAGGATCAGTACCAAACTGAAGCGACTGTTGAGGTCACATTTGACTTTCTTTCTATAACTTAAGCCCCCACATCTAAAACTATCACCAGGATACACTGTACAGTTGCTCGCTTTCCTGAAACTGCCTTTTCTCAAGGGATCCTCCTCAGCTGCAGCACACTTTCAAGGGAAACTTTCTTATTACAGCATTATTGTGAGTTGTAACACGTATGAGTGTGATCAGAGAAAAAGTTCCCGTGGTAGGGTGGTGGTAACAGCAAGAAATATGAATATTGCATCCCGGTGAAATATTGACTGTCAAGGGAATAAATGAAAAACTTTTTTTCCCTGCTTTCCCCAATACTCCCACGCTGAACCGCAACATGTACAATATTGAAGGTTTAAAAGACACTGTGCGAAGAAATGTTCAATTGGACACGGCTATATAGGCAGAGCTTTTCTTCGTATTCATTACAGTGCAGACAATCTTTACAAGCGAATATAAAAGCAAGTTTGATGCAGGAAGTTTCTTGGAAATTTGTTTTTCATCGACGTCTGTCTAACTCAAGTGCAATCCTGTCAAAGATGCAATTATTTCATAAAACGGCGGTGAAATGTTCAATCAGATAGTTGAGATGAGTGTTTCTTGTAAAAAACTTTCATTAAGTTGGAAGCTTTGTGTAATATTTTTTTTATGACTGCAAAACAAAACATTCGTTTCGTTTTTTTTTATCAAGAAAATGTATTTGTAACCGCTTAGCCCATACAACCGTGCGAGAAAATGTGTTTGTAATGGCTTAACCATACAATAAGATGTTTGATAATTTTAGGCGAATTTAGTTTATTGAAAACATTAAAATCAAGTTTTTTTGGCTGTAAATGATGTATTTTATGGGTTATATTTTAGCAATTTAAATTTTCGTTGAGCTGAACTATTTATTTTAGAAAAGTCTCAATCAATACCCGAAACATCTTAGATGTCAACTCATGTGTCAGAAAACCCCAAAATATAACACGAGCTATAAATGCAGTTCGAAAATAAGGACTTAATGGTGCACATCAACCAGAGCTTTTTGTACCAAGATTTTTGTTATCCACATTTTAATATCTATAAAATTACGTAAATTATAGATAGATTTTTTGATTCATCCCCCAATGTAAAATCTACAGAGCATCATTGGTGCGCTGGAAGTGGGGACGCGAAGCCTTGATTATTCAGGTAAATTTTTTTTTGTGTGCTTATGTGTCGCTGTTTGTATGGGGTGAGTGCATAATTTGTAAAGGTGGTGTAAAAAATATTCGGAGTGAAAAGTGATTTTTTTGTGTGCCTTTGGTCGTGAATTGTGTGTGTCTTAATTTATTGTTTTGTGATTTTCAAAGCCCTTCCTATATCATCGTTGATCGGAAGGCACGGCATCGGGTGGATTGTGTTTAAATTTTTCGAGGTTTTATTTATTTGCGGTGAAAAAGCCATTTCTATATAATGATCGAAAGACGCACTGACAATTTGGATCCTCCCTTTCGTTGAACTGCAGGCTTCTTGTGAGGGCGCCGGTATTGACTAATAAAGTAGGGATCTTCAGAGGTTAAACAGTGAACGGATGGTTGGCTCCCACCAGTGGTGTCACGGTTCGCTTTTGAGCGTATCATAGCCACTCAATCGACGAACCTATCGGGTGAGCGCTTATCGAACGCTGAGAGCGGCGGGTTTGAACGGTTCGCGAACCAAAATTTCGATCATCATTTCTCTGCTCGCTTGCCGCTCCGCTCTGAACGGAGTAAAGAGAGTGTTCAGCGAACGGTTCGCCAACGGAGAATGTAGGCACTGATAGAAAAACTTATTTGTTTTTATTCTTCACTCCCACAAAATTGTTCAAATTTGTTAACGACCATCCATAAACTACGTGGACATCTGAGGATAAGGGGGGGGACGCAATGGCGATTAACCACGTTCCATAGAAAAAAGATTTAATTTGAATGGAAATTGTCCACGATGGGGGGGGGGGGGGTGGAGGGTTGAGATTTCCAAAAAAGTGTCCACGTTTGTGGATGGTCCCCAAGGAACCAGGGAGTCCTCTGTTGACCCAGGACATAACAACATAATATAAAAAAGTCTACCATACTCACTGGAGCTATGCGGGTATGATCCGCAGTTATAAACCGCAGACCTCTTTCTTGTTACGGCGGTGAACCCACCGGTAATAAATCCAGGGAGTCATTGGAAAACCCAGGACATCCCAATGAGTTGTTGCAGCCATGCTCTGTAGCCCTTCATAGTCACCTTCTGTTGTCAAAATCATGAAATGTTTTTCTCTGAGTGCTGTTTTTTTAGCTCTTCTTGCGAACCGCTCATTGATGGTCCCTCTCATTCTCATTCGCGATGAGAGAGCCAGAGTTCATGCGAACCACGGCAGGCGTTCGGATCGTGGTTCGCTCGTGCTTGGTTCGCAATCATGAGCGAACCACACTTGAGCGTCAGGACGTATCGTTTGAACCACGATTCGAGTGAGCGAACCGTGACACCACTGGCTCCCACTGATCATTTTTGATTCATTGTTTAACTTCAGCTGATCTGTCAATAACGGAGTAGCAGCTGATTGGCAGTCAACCATGCTCATGCTCATGCTCATCCCCCAATGTAAAATCTACAACACATTTTACATCAAAGTTTCACTCTTTTTACAATCTGATTGTTGCCGGGTTGGGTCCGCAAGTTTGACAATTTTGGAATAAAAAGATAACAATTTCCTTGGTCCAAAAATGGGGATGTGTTCCGTTTAGACGAGAATCGAGGTTCTCGTTTCAATTCGGAAGGACTTACCGCTCGGTCTTTAACTGTGGATGTAAGAAAACATTTTCAAAAGAGGATACAACACTTTTTGAACATCGTTACAGAATCTAGAATTCAACTTAATTCTACAGTAAGGATTTTTTGGGCACCAATGAGTACATTGATACAAATTTAAAATTACTATGAAGTGTTTGCTTGTCCAAAGGACCGCACAGTGCAACCGGCACACAGTAACACTATTTCGTTAACACCTAAAATTATACGCTCCCTTTAATGTGGAAGATCAAAGAAACAACTCTTCTTCCCCCTTGACCGTGTGTACCGACTGTGGCCTAGTGTGCCACAGAGAGGAGGACGCAGCAGCAGAACTAGAGGTGCGATAGTGGTCGTTCCAAAGCTCGACGTGGAAAACACAAACAAACCATCTTAGGGTAGGTTCTGGTGGAGGAAGAGGACGAATTGTACATCTGCAATGCGGAAGTTGTTTGTGTGTGTGTGTTCTTCTTCTTCTTCTCCATAGTCACCTCAGGTTGTGGGGGTGTGGGATGAGGTGGAAAGGTACGACCTCTGGCCAACACCAAGCCAACAAGACCTATTTCCTCCACGCTTCTTCTCCTCCTCCGACTCCCGTTAGTGGCACAAGTCACAGTCACCGTCGACGACGTCAGGTTGAAATCCTCTCTCGGGAACCGTTTTTCGTGGTGATGGTGTGGCGTTAGCCGGAAGAGAAGTGTCGAGGATCTGCGAAGAAAATGATGCCCGCGAACGTTGTCTTCATTTCTAACCCAGCACAAGACGACCGACGATGAGGATGATAATGATGCCCCATCGTATGCATAAATTGGACGTTATGCATAGAATTAAAGTCGTAAGATTAGATAATTTAAAATTATTTTTGCGCGCGCTGGAAAAGTGCGCGCCGCCGCCAGCGCGGTAGTATAATCTACCTCTATGAATTTATTCGCTCGACAATGAGCTTGGGATTACAATAAAGAAAAAATAAAAATTCAAATTCCACGAGCGGAAGGCCGCTCATTTTTTGCGGAAGGGCGATTTTTGGACGTTCTTGTTCTTTTTTGTGGTGGTAAGATCTATTCTATTTTTTTGGTACTTAGCCGGTTTTAAAAGGAATATATATTTTGTGGGTAACCATGTTAGCAGCAACTCCTTTATAATTTTCTTAGAATTAATGCATAAATGACTCCTATAACACTTTTTTGACATGCTGGAGCTTATTTTTGAATGCCGGAAACCATGTTTTGTTCATACTCAGAAATCGGTTTGTGTCTTTATTAAAGAGCCAATATTGCGGCGGATTTTAAAGGACTTTAATGCTCCGGTTGCATACGATTTGTAATAAGTTTTTTTAAGGAAACATATGAATCAATAAAAAAAATAGAATATGGTCCAATTTAAAAGCTTTTTGAAGCTTTAAGATCAGTTTTAGTTTCGCAATGTTATGAGCAATTATATTTTAAAATCATAATATCGTCGGGCTTGTGATATCTTGTTCACGTGCATTTTAGGGCCAAATTGAGTTAACGGTACACATCAACCAGAGCTTTTGCACCCAGATTTTTGTCACAGATATTTTAGTATCTTCAAAAGTACGGGTACTATCGATATGATTTTTTATTTTCCCTCTAAATTACTGTCTTCAAAGTTATTAACAACGAAGTTTGATTTTTTTACCATCGGAATTTAGGATAAGAAGACAACAGCTTCCTTGGTTGCTGTGCACCCTTAAGTACAAAATTTTGAGCAACTATATTACCTTTCAACAAAAACAGTAAAAACCTCGTGCAATGTTGTCATTTTTCTTTACAATTGCGTTCTGGTTGTGCTATCTTGCCAAGAAGTTTGTCTTTTGTCTGTTGTCTGTGGTCTGTGGTCTGTTGTGTGTTGTCTGTTGTCTGTTGTCTGTTGTCTGTTGTCTGTTGTCTGTTGTCTGTTGTCTGTTGTCTGTTGTCAGTTGTCTGTTGTCTGTTGTCTGTTGTCTGTTGTCTGTTGTCTGTTGTCTGTTGTCTGTTGTCCACGGGTCCCCCACAGACCGATATTATGAAAAAAAAATCCACCCAAACCAATGATTGGACTTCCGCCTCGTAAGCGGTAGATCGGGGTTCAAATCCCGGCTCGGACCAACACAACTGGTGATCTTTTCCCTTCTGTATTCGATTGCTTATTAAAGGGAAGGTAGTGTATCGTCACAAACTGAACCTTATCGCGACACCTTAGGGAACCTATGAAATGTTAACATTAACCTAAACATGTTAACATTAGTTGAGTGAAAAACTGCCACTGAATCCGCTTTGTAAATGCCGGCCCCGATACTCTTCACGGGTGTTCCCCTCAGGGACTGGGAAAGATTTACTTACTTTTTACAATGATTGGACATGGTTTCTGGGACCATTCTGCACCTCTGGGCCGAGTTTCAAAATATTTGCCGGCAAAAATTTCGAATACGGTCAGTTTTAGTATTTTGAGTAGAAATTAAGGAGCGCGCTGGCGGCGACATAAACTTTTTGCAACGGCCTTACTTGCCAACAGACATGTTTCCACTTGCACCAAAGGCTTTAATACATAAAACCTTATCACCGTAGGAGAAAATCCTTCACAACGATCGCTTAAACAATAATACTTTCTCACAAAAGCGCACAGTTTTATTTTAGAACCAAAGCTCTTATTCAAAACACTTTTGAATAAAAGTATAGTAATAATAATGGCCGATGGCTTGAAAAAACAGCGATATTCTTCCGCAGCTCAACTGTTTTGTTTTTCCAATGGTGCCAGCCGCCACACCATTCTGCACAGTCCGGCACAATTGCGGCAGCTCATGCTTCCTGTGAGAGTGTGGGGTTGGAGCGGCAAAACAAGCCGATTGTTCCAGACCGAGGCCGGGTTTTGGTCACTTTGGCCACTCCTCGCTAAAACCGAGTGCACAGGATGGCAGGCAGCACTTGGATATTTTTCAGCAAATTGTTTTAATGTGAATGAAAAGTCTGGCAAAAGGAAAGAATTAAATAAATATTATTTCTACTTTCCGCATTTCAGCGTTTCGTGGTGAACGATGCTCGGGCTCGACCAACCACTCCTTTGGCTCAAATCCGAAATGAGTGGAAGTATAAAAATACTGCACTGGGACGTTCATGAATGAAGCCGTTTTTGATAAAATAATACGAAAAAGGGTTAAAGCTGTAGAATATTTAGAATAACCTAAAATTTGGGTTTTGTTCAGTTGGTATCAATTAATAAATATAAAGTATTAATTAATTCATAGGAAAATACTAATCAAATTTTAATTACAACAGTTTTAGTTTTCTTTGTATAAATGTTGAAGTTGGAGCGTCGCGGCTATTCTCCAATATTGTGGGTAATATTTAAAGAAGGACAGAAATTGTGATCATGTGGGACAAATACGGACGAGATTTCGAATGTTGTTTCCAACCATTAAGAACACAAACTTTGTTTGTTTGAATCAATCAATGTGTTCTTAAATTAGTTTTGAAAAATACCATTTATAGATACTGGAACTTTAATTTTAATGTCTTGCTCAAAGGATCACACATTTTATTAAAATAAACTAAGCTTACAAGAACACTTTTGCAAATTAACCTTTTTTTTTTTTTTTTACTGGCGCCGGCGCCGGTGCGACCCCGAAGGAGCAACAAGGTGAACGGATGCTGTACACCGAGTCGGAGCTGTGGGCCATTTACCGAGAATACAGAGTTCGCTTGACGCAGTGCAAGACACCCGAGGAACAGATTGACGTGATCGCACACTTGCTGACACATGGCACGAGAAAATGATCATCTAATTCAGTTAAAGTTTTTTTTTTTATTATTATTTATTATTTGTTGTACTCTTGATCCTCGGTCCTAACCTGGTCGTAGCACCTAAAAGGACCTAATAAAAATAAGTTGTGAAGAAAAAAAAAAAATTAAAAAAAAAAAAATAATTTTTGTTCCAGAAGAACAAAGGTGGTGAAACCATAAAACGCAACAATGCACATCATTGCTCCTGCTACTCGTCTATTTACCTTCATACTGGTTCAAGTTTATTCCACTCAACTGACTATCCATTCCATATGTCCATACCGACCAGACCAGACCAGGTCCATATCATCCACCCACATAATCCAACTTATCATAATCGTAATTTGTATGAAAAAGTAAGCATTTGATGCATACATGATGACGATGACGAGCTCGGTACTGCCACACACTGGCACTGGCACTGGATCCACCAGAGAGTGCATCTTTTTTTCGTGGAAACTCCTTCTCGTTGGGTGCAGCACACAGCTCATCATCGTTTTGAATGGGAAATGCACCGGTCGGTGCTGGTGAGTCCACCAATAGCAGTTTTCCACGCTGAGAACAGACAGCAAACCTGGTATGGTGCCAAGGTAGGACCTCGGGGATGTGTTCTCCCGAGTGTTTTGGGGCTGCCAGTGATACTCGCGTGATGGTTATGAACCCGTGTGTCCTTCATGTGCTTTGTACGATATTTCACAGTTAAAAATAGTAATACGAGCGATGAAATATATGAAAATAGCTATCATAACAATTTTGTATACACTTATCATTAGACAAAACTGAAATTTATTTGTAAAAACACCACTACCCCTGATCACATAAATGTCCCAGATTTATTTTCATCGCTTTTGAGTTATTGATGCAGTTTGGTTTAAAATTTACAAAGCGGATTCACTGGCAGTTTTTAACTCAACTAATGTTAACATGTTAAGGTTAATGTTAATGCCTTCCTAAGGTGTAAAATCGTATGCTCTTTCAGAAAAACCTGCAGCATCCTGTGCTTTGTTCTAGAAATCAAAAGGAAATCAAGTTTTTTCGCGAAAACTTAATCCGTAGCTTTGTGTGTGGGATTATTGCCTTTAAAAAAAGCATGTCAGTTTTAATTCATTAACAAGACAAGACTCCAGGAAATCTGAAAACTGTTGAATGTACATTAGGGTGTAATATGATTGTATGAAAAATATACGATTTTAAAATCGGCCTTTTATTCGGTTGCTATGGAAGGTACTCTATATTTTTTCCGGGTAGAAAATAGTGCTTGCTTGCCTAAAAAAAGACATATTGTTCTCAAAACTGGTCTAAAACGTGATTGTCGAGCAAAATACAAACATACAATACAACGCAAATTGAGACATATCATTTGAAGTAAATAATTTCAACCAACCTTTGGCCAAACATCCGAAACCAATAAAAAAATTTTAAGGTCAAACGGGAAGCCGCAACCAACGCTACCAACGCAGCAAACCAATCAATCTTATACTTGGGATTAGGGCTCAGTACACCTAGCGGATCATGTCCTGAAATGCCCGCAAAATTTACCCGTACATTCCAGACTCGATTATCCGAAGGCCTTGGCAAAATTTCACTTCGGATAAGCGGATCACGAAAATGATTTTTTGAAAAAATGAATTTTATAATTTAAAAGGCAATCATCCATTCAAACTTGGCTAAAATGGTGTCGCAGAACTCGAATCTGATATTTAAAGCATGAACATAAAAATATACGAAAAAACTTTTTTTTTGTTCGTGATTTTATTATCCGAAGTCCCATACAAACCTTCGGATAATCGAACTTCGAATAATCGGAACTTCAGATAATCGAGGCTTTGGGTAATCTAAGTCTGGACTGTAATATGCAACCTATAGGGATTTTTTTTCCAATTTCCATTCAATAATAATTTTTACACTCCAATGCCGAGTTATTTGAGTGAGCCAATTTTCAAAATATCTCAGATTTTACTAATTACACGAGGTATTAACCTTTCAACTCAATGGTCAGGTTAATGATTCTATATGATTATGTGATAATAATGTTTGCTTCTGAATCTGATTTTTTATTCAAAACATTAAACAAACAGTAAAGATATTAAGCTACGCCCGTTTGGAATGATATTTACGGCAATTAGAAATAAGCGATTTTGGTCATACACTTTTGGTTCCACTTAAATATTTTGACCAAATAAGTTCATTTACCCCTCAAAAGATTCGGAAAAAATGTCTTATTTCAGATTCTATAAAGAAATCCGGGATTGGCCACTTGGTAAAGGAGACATTTTGGAACCTACTGGGGTAGGTTTTTGGCTGGGTTGTACAACCCAATTTTCAGGTCATGGTTATCAACATGTAATCAACCATATCTTCTTCTTCTTCTATCTATCTTCTATATATATAAAAAATTTCGACAGTTTTGTTCGAACGCGCATCAGTTGATAACGGACAGTCGGATCGGAGCGCTCTTTGCTGCGTTGGGTTCGTATAAGCCCAAGGAAGGTTCTTACGCTAAAGAGTGAAAACTTTGGCCACTCCGGAACCGATTCCGGAAGATCTGCAGATTGTATGGGAAAAATTGCGTAAAATCAAATTTTGATGACAGGAGGCTAAAAACGTCAAGAAGTGAAAAAATGACAAGACGAAGTTTGTCGGGGTTAGCTTGTAATTTATAAATAAAGACATATTCTGGAAATATTTAGCATGCTATTTTAGTTCCAGACCACCGAATTTGAATTAGCAGCCCTTCCGAAACTAACTACAGAGAACATGAATATGACTTCCGACATGTCAATCAACACGCATTTCGACTCAGAAATTGAAATTTGACATCCTCAGTATGAACTAGTTTCATTTGGCCACCCTGCCATCAACCCGGAATATCCATAACATAGTTTCGAAGCACTATTTTTAGGAAAAATGCCAAGTATTGCTTCCGACATAATATGATCTTTTGGTATTTCCGAAATTGGTCAACTGGAACCATGTTACAGATATTGATGGCAGGGTGGTCAAAAGAATGCAAGACCATACTGTAGATGTCTAATTTGAATTTTAAACCCACAATCAGTAACACACCGTTCAAATGGGTTACCCGATTTAGCTCATTGATGGTATTGTGTTGTCAATGTTTCACTAAAAACATCAATAATCACAAGGAATACAGTTTCGGATATGATGAAAGTTAAAGCCACTCAGAATTTATTTCGTCAAAATCAGCATTTCGTTTATTTTTTTTCCTTTTTATCTAGATGAGAATCAATTGACTTCAAATCCTTATGGCCTATAGAGAGATTCTGTTTGTTTATTATATACAATTGACAGGGGTTTACAACTCTAATGAAGTATAGGTTCAGTTTTTTTACAAAGATTCGTTTACTTGCACTATCTAAAAAGTATCTCAGATCACTAGAAGTAATATTTGCATTTCGTGTTTTAAAATCTCGGCTTTATGTACAATTCCATAGAGGGGGGTTTTGATATAGATTTGATATACTCTTTTCTCTCTGTTTCTTTGCAATATTTTTGTTTTGTTTTCTGTTCTTTTCTTCTATACTTGTTTCAGCGAAAACTGTATAATATTTTAACTAAGTACTTAAACCACTAGCTATGTATATATATACCTTCAAAGAATAACTACTTATCAGTCAAGGGGGATCTTTGCTCTCATCTCGTAATATCTCTTATAATTGTGTTTGTGTTCTCCTCTTGTTGGTTTGTCTAAAACTTAAACGATAATAAAAAATAATTTGGTATATTACACACTCGCAAACTCGGAGTACGTTTTTCTTCTTTTTTTGCCTAATGCTCAATCATCTTTGTAATGCTAGCTTCAATTTCCACCGTGGTTTCAACTCTTCTTCTGCTGCTTCTGTTTCTGCACATTAAATGCAATGACTGTCAGAGTTTTCATCTCGTTTTCTTCTGAGAGCTGCTGAGTTTCCCAGCAGAAGGGAAAATCAGATGCACTGAACACCCTGTGCTTGCTGTGTGTTGCTGATACTGCCCAGCTGCACATTGCATTGTACCTGAGCGATGCTCTGTGTGTGCTCCACTACGAACGGCGGGCGAGGGAGACGCGCAGGCAGGTCCACCTGGAATCTCTAAAATTGAACGTTGTAAGGAACAATGTGGAGTTAGGCAAAAAATGTTTTTTTTTTCAAACTTGAGAAAAAAATCATTTTGACCATCAATTTTCACGGTAAGAAAACAAAAATTATCAAATTGATTAGCGAATTGAGAAAAATGTGAATGGTCAAATTGTATCTACATTTCGAAGATTTTTCTGATTTTTTTTTATGTCAAAGAACTTTTTATTTTTATTATTTACTTTGATTTATCCATTTCAAATGATTTTGCATCGAATTAAATGTTCTCTATTTATTAGTTCAACTTATGAACGAAATTAACAACAATCGTTTCCTACTCAACTGAGTGTGTCCTTGTGTATGTGTGTGTCTGTGTGTAACGCTGCGTCGTTGTCTCCATCGCCGTCGCGACGCTTTGCTGCAGCGTACTCGACGTCGTTTCGCGAGAGTGAGAGCTGAATGCTTTCGTTTTAAAAGGGATTTTTATCTGTTAAGTGGGAGGAGGAGTAGGGGCGTGGGAGTAGTGCGGGAGCGTTGGCA
The DNA here is from genome assembly GCF_016801865.2 of Culex pipiens pallens. Classification (NCBI taxonomy): domain Eukaryota; kingdom Metazoa; phylum Arthropoda; class Insecta; order Diptera; family Culicidae; genus Culex; species Culex pipiens. The sequence continues at coordinate 58,947,857 of NC_068937.1, read as the reverse complement.
AAAACTTAATACGTATATGAAATCTTGTTTCTACATCTTATCTCCCGACAGCGTCGTCCTCTGCAGGGGAGCTGCTTCTTAAGTGGAAACTTTGTCGTACACCGGTTTCGTTTCTAGTTTTTTTTTTTGCTAAATCTCGTTCAATTTTACGCTCTGGCAATATTTTTAAAAGCTCAAACCACAAATGCAACATTTTTTTCGGCGCTTTCTCTGCCCTTTTTTAAAAGGATATTTTTTGTGTGTTAAAATAGCTTCACTATCGATAACAATTTCCAAGCGTACGCGCTATCTCAGCTGAGTTTTTTTTTATTTTGTGTCGTTTTCTAAAAAATGCATTACAGATTGATTTTCCCGATACTTTCATAATACAGCGAATTTCTTTTTTTTCCGTTGAGTGTATTTTTATATCTCTGCTACAAAGTTTTAAAGCTCAAGCCGAATTTTGTTTTGTCATTAAGCTACGATAAAATTTCGAATTTTCGATTAATACAGACTTCGCTAAGAACAAGTTTCAAGATAAAACACTATCCAATTTTTCTCTTTGTTTTTGGTTATCTCTTCTTCTCACGTTTCTTCATATAATTTTCTCTTTGTTTCGATTAATAAGGCCACGCATTTTCGTCTCTCTTTTACACAAGAAGAAGAAGATTGTTACGTCTGTCTCTCTCTCTTTAAACGGAGGGCGGCGCGCACTGAACGGAGGGGGTGGCGACATTGGCGAAGGCGAAGCGTTGCGGATGGTTGGGAGGGGGTGAGGATCACACATACATACAAGGTGGAGGGGGGCAGCATGAATAAGAGGGGCAGTAGAGCAAGTTTTGTTTTCCACTCCAGACAGGACGAGCGACATCGGCGAGCTTTACTTTCGATTTCATCTAATTTTTTTTTTGCGTTTCGCGTAGAACGTGTTAAAAGTTAGACTTTGTTGCTATGAATTTAGTAACAACACAGTTGTGTAACAACAAAAGGAACTACTCTGGGAATTGTAAAGTACGTTTCAGTGTTAACTATTCGTTTTTTTTGTTGTTGGAAATGTTAGCAACAGAGAACAGACATCCCAGCTCGAACCACAGCCTACTTGTTTGGAAAGTTGCAACGTTAGTCCGTTTGAGACGCTGCTATCGCAGAAGAGAGCTGTCATCTTTAACGTAAACAATAACATGAAAATGCAAATGGTTGCATGGATGTCTGTTTGCTGCGCTTTCGAACGTGATGCAGTAACAATGAGGAGATAGAGAGATAATAAATAAAAACAATGAGGATAATCCTAGGTTACTTGTATCACATTGAAACCTCCCTCGCGGGCGCTCGTCCTTGACTTGGGGGAAATTTGCTCATAAAACACACCTAAGCTGAGGAGGCAGTAAATAACGACGGGATTCCGCGACGCTTACGCTAAACGTGGGTCGCCAGGGCACCCTTCCGCAGATCCCCGTTAGCTGGAAGAATAAACTGCCCCGGGCCGGGACTCGCTCCGGACTGCGTGGGCAGTGTCGGCGTTGGTTGGCTGCTCTGCTGGGAGGTCTGATCCATGCTGGAGTTGGCCGCCGCTGTAGACGAAGACCGAATTGACTCGGGACTCGTCAGGCCGGACGTGATGCCGACTATGCTGCCACCGTTGTTAAGTAACGGGCCGTTGCCGACGCCCAGATTGACACCCATCGAGAGCAGCGAGTTCTGCTGCCCGCGACCGGCACTGTACGGTGGCGGGGCCGGAGTGACCGCCGGATTGGCCGTACTCGGCGGTGGAAGTGGCGGCAGCTGGGCCGTGCTACTCCGCAGGTACGGATTGCCGTACGTTGCGCTGTACCGCGGATCTATGCTCGGCGCAGTCATCAGGGAAGTATCTGAACAAAAAACAAAAAAAAAGACCCAAATCAGTCATCAGCCACTCCTCGATCGTCGAAAAACTACTCACTCATTAGACTGTTGGACAGCGAGCCCATACCGTTGCCGATGCTAGGCAGTCCGTTGTCCTGCCGCAGCTCAAGCCGGTTCCGGGTCAGGCTGAGGTTCCCGTTTGGCATCTGGTGGTGACTCTGGCTGCTGGTGTTTACGTGCAGCGGCATGTTGTAGTCGTGCGCGTAGTCAACGTACGGCACGTAGCCGCCATTGCTCTGGCCGATCTTGGACTGGAGCGTGCCGAGACCGTCCGTGAAGTCGCCGGAGTAGCTGTGCCAACAAAAGTCCTAATTAGTTTCTTCTCTATACGTGCACGTTATGAGCTATCCGATTATCCTAGCTATTATCCGGGCACAAAAAAACGTTATCCAATCCAATAGTCTGAGAAACTATTCGAACTAACAAATTTCATTAAAAAATATCAACATTTTATAAAGTTTGACACACGATATCGGATAACGAGTCTGTATTTGCAAGACATTGAATCCGGATAATATTTAATGTCATGTCTCTGTTATGTAGTTATCTGGATAACATCTGAATACAGTCTAGACTCGAATATCCGAAGTTTGGATTATCAGAAGTTCGATTATCCGAAGGTTTGTATGCGTCTTCGGATATTTAAATCATGTAGATTTATTTTAAATTTTTATATATTTTCTAACTTTTAACAATAATAACAAAAAATCCCAGGCCTTCGGATAATCCAATTTGAACCGTATTCGTTATTCTGAATCTTTCCTGGAACGATCTTTTATTGTTTTTAAATAGAGTTTGAAGTCGAATCAAATATTGTCCTGTCCGGATACGCGAAACCTTCATACTGGATAACAATTTGGTTTAAATTAGTATAAACAACAAGTATACACCCTTTACAATCCATCTTTATTCAAAACATAGACTTCCCTAAGGTCATTTTCTGAATTCGGATATCCAAACTCTCCAATCTGGATAATATTTAAAAAGTGTTATTTTAAGTGTTAGGTATCCGTTTTGATAATAAATTAACTAAAACTGCGGATTATATATTTTTCAGTTCAATTAAATTAAACTGTTAATGTGGATAAAAAGCAGGATAAGCCATTTTAAATGATTATTAATTGTCAAATCTCATGATGCCCGGAATTTACACTGGGAAATTATACGGATGAAATCTGAACATCCATTATTCCAAAAGAAAATCTCGACTCTCCACTATCCGATTGTTTGTCTAAATGTCATTTTGACGGATTTCGCTTATGTGTTCTTTTATTTGATATTGCCAGTCAGACTCAGATAGTTTCGAATATCAAATAAATACTGGCCCCAAAAAAAAAAAACACTCACCGATAATCACTCGGAATCCGCACCGGTCCCGCCAGCGGAACCCCTCCGCCGCCGCCGGAACCATTGTTGCCGCCACTGTTGTTGCTTCCCCCGCTGGACGACCCCAGGATGTTCATCGCGAGCCGCGTCGCGATGCTGTCCGTGCCCGAGCACGTCTCCGAGTACTCGTGGTCGCGGTCGATCTTCAGGTCGCTCACGTTCGACGACCGATCGCTCTCCTTGCACGCCTTCTCGGTGATGTAGTGTTGCTGTGGGTGGGTGAGAAAGAGGAACGTGGCAGGTTGATCGTTAGTTTCGGGGTTGTCCGAGATGATCGAGTGGTGGTGATCTTACCTCAGGAATTACATCCGCCGGCGGTAGCTTCTTTTTGCTCTTCTTGACACAGAAGCACATCGCTATGATGATCATGATGATCACCAGAATGAAGCCTCCGATTGAGCCGAAGATGATCACGGGCAGTAGGATTGTGTCTGGAATGAGGGGAAAAGAGGGTGATCAGTTTGGCTGTTGACGATCAGGGCGTTAAACGACTAACCTTTGCTAACTTTGAAGTCGATCTCGATCGAGTCCATGCCGTACTCGTTGATCACGGTGCAGTTGTACACGCCAAAGTGCTGTTTCTGGCTGTTGTTGATGATAAGCGTCGATCGTACGCCCTCCGGTTGGTGGTTTTCGAGGATCGTGTAGTCGTTTTCGTTGGTGATTTCCAGCCCGTTGTAAGTCCAGATGATTTGCTTGGCTTTCGGCACGGAGATTGCTTCGCACTGAATTTGGGAGTTGTCGTTGACGGCACCGTACTGCGCCCGTTGCGATCGGATCTGGGGCGGACCCTTGAGGTAAACCGACGCTACGGTTTCGATCTCCGGGAATCCCATCACGCTAGCTTTACAGAAGTAGTTTCCGGCGGTTTCTCGTGACGCAACGATTGTGATGTTGGTGGTCGTCGAAACCACTCTGTTAGATTCTTCGTGGATCCAGATGACTTCCGGCTGGGGATTTCCATCGACGTCACAGGAAAGAGTAACCGGTCGGTCCTGATCGGCTTCAACAGACTTTGGTCGCGATCGGAACGTGGGGCCGTAGCTGATGTCGAGGATTTCGCTCTCCTCGCTTTTGCCAACGGCGTTGTGAACTTCGCACTTTACGACCGCGTCGTGAAACTTTTTCGACACGTTGTGAATGATCTAAACGGGGATTTTGAGGTTAGGACTAGAAGGGTGAAAGAAGTATTGGACTTACCATTTCCGTAGTGTAGTCTCCAACGACCAGCTCGTCGTTGATGTACCACTTGTAGCTTACGTCGTTCGGGTTGGAGTCGGCGTGGCAGGACAGGCGCACTTCGGCCCCCTCCGGTATCCGACCACCGGCCAGCGCTCCGCCAATGACGGAAACGCTAACCTTGGGCGCGTACTTGACCTCGAGCTTTAGCTTCACCGATCGGTACGTCCGATCGGCCGTGTTCTGGGCCTGGCAAGTGAACGAAGTGTTGTGATGCTCCTTCTTGGGGGTCAGCTTCAGGATCGATTTAGCCGTGTAACGGCCGGTATCGGTCAAGGGTTCCTTGACGTACTCGATTCCCTTGGTCATGACGTTACCCAGACCGTCGATCCAGGTGATCTGTTCGGGACATGCGGGATTAGTTGATGGTACGAGGAGGGCTGGGGGTTTTGAGAGGGGATCTTACCTCGGCAGCTGGTTTGCCTCCGACCGAGACACACTCGAGTTCGATTTCGCGATCCTCGGTCGTTACCAGGAAATCTCCCTGGATGATCTTTGGGGGTTCCGGAGGAACCAAAATCGTGATCGAAGCGAAACGCGATCGTATTCCGGGGGTTCCTGTGAGGAAGGGGCAAGGGTGACTTTGGGGACTAACAAAAGGGAATCTACAACGAATTTACCATCTTTTCCGGGACTCACTTGGCACTGGTAGCGCGCCTCGTCGTCCAGCATCACCGGGTAGATCTCGAGCGAGTAGTCGCCCTCCTCGTCGCTACCGATCATGGAGTATCGGTCGAAGCCGCTCAGGTTGCGGTGCCAGCCGAGCCCAAAGTCATCCTTGGTCCACTGCAGCTGACCGACCTTGGACTCGACCCGGCAGGGCAGGGTCACCTTGGACCCGACGATCGCCGTTTGATCCTGTGGTTCCATTGCGAATCGTTGCACTCCGGTGTGGACCACCTTGGCACCCCGTCCAGCGGGGATCATGGTCAGCAGTGCGACTAGTATGAGGTTTCGTACCGTCGTCATTTTTTCGGAGAAATTGGTTGTGTTTTAGGTTCGATGATCCGATTCCTTTTACGGAACACGGTTCGGACCAGACTCGCGTTGTGCGTTAATTAAAGTTTACAGATGTGTGGGTGCTCAAAAGAGTAGTGCTTATCGGGATGGATCTGCTACCGATTTAGCGACATTGCAGATCGCTTTGGGGCGGCGTTGTAGCAGATCGACGATCGATTAGTGACTCAGATCGTGCATCATGTTCCGAGAAGTACGCAGCCAGTCTGTGGGAGAGGAACAGGAGAAAATTGAGAATCAATTAGTTGAAAGTCATCAATGTGATGGATTAGTTTGAACGCCTCAATCAACGAGAGACTCTGAATTTGGGCTTGCTTTCGGCTGACGATGGAATAAATTGATAATTTGAGCCAATCACGGGAGATTCTGGCAATGAACTCCAAGAACATAACCTCCTAAATCCATGTAAAGTCGTACAACATAAGGAACACGGTCTGTTAAGAATGGATAAACCAGCGGTAAATCAAATTTCAAACGACACAATACGACTAGATCTCGGTCGTTTTTACGGAATTGGCACAGACAATAGGGCCGAGGGTCATAAAAAGTGCTCTTTTTCTCCAATCCAGACCTCCCCAACGAAAGTGGAATAAATTTCGTCAGAACATAAAATCAAATCTCCTGCTAAAGCAAACACATGAACGAAAAATCCTAAAGTTCGATTGAAAAGTCATAAAACTCGAGGCTCGTTGGAGAAATTTACATGCCGCGAGCTCCCCGCGAGGGGTCCAACTATGGCGGGCTAGAATGACAGAAAAAAAGACATCATCGTAAAATCCAGCAGCTAACGTTGAATCCGCCCCCCACAACGAAGCCGGGAGTAGAAATCAATTGCGCATTTGATCGGAATTTGCCCCCCTTTTGCTCCCAGCGAGTCGCGCTTTCGAGACTGCCTTATCCAAGGGTGTCGAATAACTTTATAGCACACAGTCAATTACGTCCAATTATTGTCGCTTTAGACACTGGAAGTGCGCCACCACTTGTTCCTGCCGAGGGAGGGGGGCGCAGGAACACATATAGGACTGACACGATGCCGGCAGGTGATTGACACGCATGGCTTGTTTGAACTTTGATTGGAGGTGATAAACTTTCAAAGGGACAACAACCCTCGTTTGGGACCTGTGAGCGGTAGGTTGGTCCAGAAGTTTAGAGGTGAATTTAGTTAAAAACAACACCTCTGAATTCACAGAAAATACATTTTAGGAATTGTGTTGAGCATTATTGTTCGAAATCGAAACTAAATAGGATGTGACCTTCCAGAGATTCAGCATTTTCAAGATTTGCAACACCCACAGCATGCAGTCAAGTGTAAAATTATCTCGATTTATTTGAGAGGTACTACCCTCAAACTTCCGATCACGATACAATATTGAAAAATCAAATATTATTATATCAATTCTATTTTTTGTAACTTTTATTCAAAATTACCCTGGGAATAAAATCCTCCCAAACTTGTAAACCCGTTTGAGTGCTTTTTCCTCTTGGTTAGAATTTTTTGAGTGTACAATATTTATGAGATTCTCTTTTAATACGTTTGTCAGTATCTTTTTGAGACTTTTTTTTTGTCGAATTTTCATCAGAATTTCAACCTGGAACCAGCCTAAATTGTTGCATCATCGCAGAAACTAATTATCCTCGTCAGGCAGATATTCATCAAAGATTAACCTTTCTCTGCAATCGTCGTCTGAAATTCGTTCAGGGGCTTCCCCCTTGCCCCCTTTCTACGCTATCAACCTCTCTTTGATGCATAACCATCATCATCCACCAGCTGAGGGCGAGGGGATTGAGACCGACTACCCCAAAAGAAAATTCACGCCCGAGTGACATTCATAACTTTATTGCACTCACTCATTTGGCTACTGGAATTAAGCGAAGGTAGGAGAGGATGGCGGGTGGAGGTAAAACTCTGCTCTCATGGTGCACAAACGTGTTTATTTTTCATCTGCTTTTCATTTTGCAGCAACTCAAGTGGAATGCCACCCGCCCCCTCTTAAGGGGGTGCCGAGGGGGTGACTTTGAACAGTTTCACTCTGTTTCACTTTATCCTCAGTTGAGTCCTGCGTCCTCAACTTATCCCCACCTCGCTTCGTCCTCCAAGCGAGCGAATTGAAAGAAAACGCAATTAATTAAGCACAAAAGATAAGGGCTTCTTTACTCGCGAAGGAGTCGTCGTCGTCGACGTCGTCGTGGTTGGTTCTTGAAACAAGAGAACGAAAAAAACTGTGTGCCGGGATGAAAGTTTACAGAAACTATTGCACGGTTTACTTTTGAAGAGCGAAGCACTAAGAGAAGGTGGGGGGTTTTCTTTTCGGGGTTTGCGGTGCGGTGCGCGGTTTGGGGGAAATTTACAGTTTGACAAGTTGAAGTGCTGTTTACTCGTGGACGATTGACGTGGTTTTGTGGGGTAGGGTGAAAAGCTGGAGTGGTGGTCTTTATTATTTGACGGATTGCGAAACTTTGTACATGTCGGTTAACATTTGGTTAAGATTTGACCCGGTTACGGAATGGGAAGGATGTTGTATTTACGAGAAATTAAAATTTTTATCTCTCGTCTCTCATTTCTCATTTCTCATTTCTCATTACTCATTTTTCATTTCTCATTTCTCATCTATCATCTCTCTTTTCTCATTTCTTATTTTTCATTTCTCATTTCTTATTTCTCATTTCTCATTACTCATTTTTCATTTCTCATTTCTCATCTATCATCTCTCCTTTCTCATTTCTTATTTTTCATTTCTCATTTCTCTTTTCTCATTTCTCATTTCTAATTTCTCATTTCTCATTTCTCATTTCTCATTTCTCATTTCTCATTTCTCATTTCTCATTTCACATTTCTCAATTCTCATTTCTCATTTCTCACTACTCATTACTCATTTCTCATTTTTCATTTCTCATTTCTCATTTCTCATATCTCATTTCTCATCTCTCATTTCTCATTTCTCTTTTCTCATCTCTCATCTCATGTTAGGTTTATTTTGAGTCATTCATAACTTCATCTTGAAGAACTGTTTGACACTGTTTTGAGCGTATACTAAAACTATTAATAAATTTTATTGAGCCAGTCTTGAAACTGTCTTAACCTAAGACTAAAGTTTTGAAATTACTTTTCAAGTAGGTATATTGTAAGTATGTGTTTCAATGTGTCTCGACAGCAACATCATATGTATGCCTTGGAAATAATGATTTAAACAAAAAAATATTAAACGGAAATATACTCCATCAAGCGAAACTTACTTGTGGGTATAGTGGAGACTTTCCCTTATCCCCTTAAAAAAGCGGAGCATTTATACTTTTCGTCTTCCAAATCCATTTTCTTGTCCCTGGTGCGCGATGGAGATTGTTACGGCCGGCAAAGAACTGCCATCATGTTGGTGAGAATCTGCTTCAGGTGGAATTATTTCTATTTTCAAATATTAATTCCCAGACAATCTTAGACAATCATAACATTACATGGCGAAGTCCAGTCTGCAATCCACCAAAATCGCCTTTTTGCCTTGTTATTTTAGTCTCCCTCCAGTTGTAATGAGCTGTCAGCTTATAAGCTCTCATGACCTTTTAATCACCTAATGTAACGTTCTCTATCAATTCCATCCAGAACGAGCAATAAAAACGGTGCTCATGTGTCGAAATGTTGGTGACACCCCTTCCCAAGGACACCCCCCCCTCAACCGCGCCCTAATCTGATAATAATGAATTGTCATCTTTTCGCCATCAACGTCAAGACGCCAACAGCTTTTGGAAGGGAGCGAGAACGAACCCAGCTTGGTGACATCCCGATATCGTGCTCCCCTCGAACGCCTCCTCATAATTCGAGGGCAGGCCCAATCCGCTTTCCGACAATTTCCAGCCCAAATAACACGCACGCATGCTTCCACAGAGTACAGGCTAAAAGCCTAATCTGAGCCGGGGGTGAAGTACCATCACTCACCGAGTCGTGCGAGATTTCTTCTCCTCGGAACCCTTGTCTTCTCGGAAAGATCCCGTCCGCAATGAAGACGTTGCACAAGACGACGGAATCAGCAAAATACCTGAGCGATGTAAGCTTCTTACTGGCTTTTCCTCTATTGAACTTAGCACTTGTAGGAAAATGATCCTTTTTTCGCTCGCCGGAACGGACAGAACCGCAGAATCCGGCAGAGGACGTGGGAGGAGAAAACGGCTCCGTAAGCTGCTTTCCAAATAAATGGACATTTACCACACGACAGTCGTCAGTCAGTGACCACCAGACGGAGGACGGAGGACTTTCCCGTCCGGGTTGTCCATCATCCTTTACGTCTCGATTGAGGAAAGCGGAGAAGTTGCAGCGGGGATCTAAACAACACTCAGTTACTTGTGAAAAATAAGTTAAAATTTGTTAGAAGAAGTTTTTTTTCCAATATTATCTTGCAATTTTTGGAGTTTTCATCAACACCAAGCTGCTAGCACAATCAAAAGCTTTCGCGCACAAGTTTACGCCGCGTAGCAATACATAGACCTGGTTGACAACAGCAAGCTTTCAGCCCAAAATGCGTTCAATGGAATGCTTTGTAAGCAAACCTTTATAATCATTATTTTACCAACCATACAAATATATTGTTAAGTGTTATCGCATGGATCGCAAGATTGTAAGGTTAAAAAATTTTCAGCAGTGGAGGATTAGTAAGAAAAATGCCCTGGTGTAATAAATTTGGGATAAGACGTCAGAATCAATAAGGTCTTAATTGTACAAGTGGTGGTCCCGCCCGTGTGGATCAATCGGACCGCGCACTGGATTCACAATCCAGAGGTCGCCGTTTCGAATCCCACGGCGGGCGCTCTAAAATGCTTTGTAAACAAACGTTTATAATCATTATTTTATCAACCATACAAAGATATTCGATTTGTGTTATCGTATGGATCGCAAGATTGTAAGGTTAAGAAACTTCGGCAGAGGAGGATTAGTAAGAAAAAAGCCCCGGTGTAATAAATTTGGGATAAGACGTCAGAATCAATAAGGTCTAAATTGTACAAGTGGTGGAAAGATGAATCAAAAACCAAAAATTCAAAATGAAGGGAAATTTCAATTTGATTTTTCCAAACCTCCGAGTGTAACCCCAAGGAAGGTTCTTTGAATTGCAAGTGTGAGTCCGATCCACTTGAGGTGTTTCTTTGACCTCCATCTAGCTCCTCTTTTTCTAGTCCCTGACCAGTCGGTGCGTTGTTTGTGGGTGGACGGACCCCGGGCATCAGCTTCAGAACCAATTTGGATGGATGTCAATTGACGAAAATCTAATTTCTAGTGAAACCTTTCGAGCGCAAATCGAACGATGACGATTGGAATGGATGTTTGTGGACTGCTTGGGCGAGCAAAAAACCTTGACAAGGATTAACTTGAGAGGGCAATGAAAGAGCACAAGTAAGTGATTGAAAAATGTTTTGATACGGGAAGAGTCACTTAGACTTGATGGGCACTAATTGAATGGTATTGAGCAGATGTGGTTTGATGGCAATTTCAGATTGTTATTCTTAGAATTTTATAAGGACTTTTCTCAAACAATTGATCATCTTGAATCTTGGAATCGAACTAATACGACGAACATAGCATACACAGAGCAATCCTGTTGAATTTTTCCCTAAGGTTTTTGCATTGATTTTTGGTTAAAATTTGTGGAGGTTTTTTAAACAATAAAAGAAGCAAATGGTTGAAATTTTACTGTTAATATGCAAAAAAAGACAAAAATCGACCGATTGGATTACTTAATTTAGAAAAATGACACGGATTTTTTTACACAGTGGACATGGCCATCGGCTTATCCCCGTAAGAACGCAGATAATCTGCCTACCAGCCCGGTCGTGAGAAACACCTTTGTAATCACCCCTCGAGGGGCCAACCAGCAATCCATCATCCTTCGCTCCCCACATTGGCACCTTACAGGAAGCTCAGGGATCCAGGCCCCCTTGTCCGACGACACAATTGGGGATGAAATCCCTGCGGCGGCAGCACGTTTACGTTTTCCCAGGCGGGCGCCCTTCGTTTTCTTGTTGTTCCCCTAGTTTACGTTAATTTCAGATAATCGATGCGTGATAATCGCTGTTTTGTCCTTTTTCCGAAGGGGCGGTCCCCAACCCGAGACCCCCTCCTCCCCTCTTTCTGTCTACACCCTTAACAAAGGCTGGCAGCAGTTTTCCCATAAAGCCGATTAGTACTGTTTCGTGTGCTGGAGCTGGTGGATCCCGTTGTCGGAAGGAGTAAAGACAGTAAGCCAAAGCACGGACAACAATTGGCCGCCCGAAGGGCCGCCGTCGCTTAACTTGCATGCAAGCAAAATTCATTGTGTTGTACCAACTGCCCTGTCCTATGTCCCGTCCCAAGCGATGATGCATAGGACCAACATGCCCGCAAACCCACACACACACACGTGCTCTTCGGGCTAAATGGCGCTAAACATCAACTTTTGCTGGTGTGTGTTGGTGTCGGCTCTTCCCAATCCTGGAGAAACAATCCCTTGCGGGTACCGACCGTCGCCGTCGCCACCACCCCCGCCAGCATGCGACAAGCGGTGGAGTGGTGGACAAACATCAAAAACGGCATCAGCAAACAGCATCCCTTCCTGCTGGTCCCCATCCTACCCAGAGCCGGGGTATGACTGCGGGGCGGAGGAGGCTTCCGCTCCAATGGAAGGCGCCGGAAAAACAGTTGTCACACAATGTACACCTTCTTCTTCTTCTTCGTCTACTTCGTCTGCGCGTCCCCCCTTAAGGGTAGGGCCATCCTTTACTGGGGTTTTCCTCTGCTGCGTTGGGAGGAAAAGGGGGGATGGGAGGCGTCATGAATGATAAAACTATTGTTAACTGTTTTTCACCCTGGTGTTGGAATGACGGTGGTGTTGGTGGAAATTGCTATGGATCCTTGCCGGTCCGGATTGTCTAGTCTCTGTGTATACACAAATTGAAGGTATAGGTACTAACACAAACGTTGCAAGAGGAAGTTTTCATTGCTAACATGTGTCCATGTGGCGGGAAATCAGCTGATGTGGAGTGGATTTTGAGGGAGGAGTGTGCGTGTGATGTTTAAATTTGAATAAATTTTTGGGTAATCAGCGCTGATGACATTTAAAGTTTGGTACAACAGATAATTCACGTGGTTTTAATGGATGATTTCAAATTCGCACTTATGTGTTTCACTTTTGAACTACGCTACATTAAAATGTTTCTAATTACAAAATTCAATCATATTTGCTCATTTTGCCAAAACATATTTTTTTAAGCTCCAGTTTCAACATATTTTTTTAATGTTTGCCTATGAGTATAATCCGAGGGGCGCGACAATAGTAAGAAATTAAATTATTTAATTAATTAACGGTAGGAATTAAATATATTAACGCTTGTTTACGATCGAAACATCGTCACCTCTCTTTACACTACATTGTCTTGGCAGTTTGACATGACGCGTGTTTGTTTTTGTGTTTGGTGCAAAATTTGTGTCCTCAACAAGCAAGCTGACATCAAAGTGCCAGCACGGGGCAGACGAACTGGAAAAGGAGCAACACACAACGATGCGTAGCGCCATCCAGGTTCCAGGACGATGATCCGGAGGCAGTGGACAAGCTGATATCGGAGCTTGTCCGGCCGGAAGATGCGTTGGAAAAGGGCCTTCGAGCGGCGTATTGAGACATTCCTGATGCTGTAATTGCTCAAACGAATCCTCGAGATCAATTACCATCATTCGGTTCCACAAACTACATGCGGCGCGGATTGCATCGAGATTGAACGAGAAGCGACGAGGTGGTCAAAATACTCACTTCCGTTGTTTCGACGAACGCCACAATGAAGGTAAGTCGATTGAAAAGCTGGCGAAAAACAGTTCCTAATTCTATTCTTCCGATTCTTCCCACCCATAGATTTCGTCAAAAATGTTCCTGTGGATTTGGTCCGGCTTCTTTACCGGCCCTCCCGCTTAACAGCTGGATAAGTTAAGCGCGGCCAACTAGAAGTGGTTTCCCTCGATGTTGTCGCTAACGTTGCCACCCGCTACATGGCCAAGTCTTCGACGTCCGTTAGTCCCGTGACGACCTCCATCATTGGTACTACCATGAGCCCGGCGGAAAAGCTATCGCCGATTGAGCGAAATCAGGACTCAGGACTTCCCGGGAACAGAAAGTTGTGTATTTGGTCATGTCCTCGCCGCAACAAGAAACTCAACATGGTTCCAGAAGTGTGGAAGTTTTGAAATAAATTGAACAACAAGGTTGGGTTATTTTATTTTTCACTATTCAATAAAATCACTCCGCCACTCCGAGTAACAATATCTAATCACATCTAATCGTTTTATTAAACTGGTCCCACTCCTTGTCATCCGGTCCTGAACCTGCCAGCGTTGAAGTAGCAACGCTATCCGAATCATTTGCCGGATTAATCCTTCCAGCATTCGAGCCTGAGTGCACTCAGGTCAGAGATGCGGAGATGAGCTCGTAGTGCGATTTCTTTCCCCCCCGGTGTCGACGTGTTGAAGGGATCGCTGTTGCAAGCCAACACCCTCCGCCGGCTGCAACTTTTCCGCCAATGGCACGTTTGGGTCGTCCTGCCCCGCATTCTCCTCCCCTTCTTCCTTTTTTGCTCCGCCGCGACCAACAATATGTAGAAATCAGCGGCCTTTTGAAAAAACTCCAGAAATGTTCGATCGTACATCGACGTATTTTTTTTCCAAAAACCGAACCAAAACAAACTTGACAATCGAGTGCGCGAAAGAGAAACGAAGCAAAGCAATGTTTTCAAAGCAGGTGTGGCGCTGTCAAATGTCAAATGACATGAGGAATTTAATTCCTTAATGTATTAAATGTCAAAAATTAATATATTAAGGCCTTTGTCACGCCCCTCGGTATAATCTGTATCGAATTACATCTGTTATTTATTGCCTTGCTTCAATCCATTTGACTCAAAATTACGAATTATTTTTTCAGTCTAACTTATTGCTTATACAAATTTATGCCTTTTTAAGGCTTTCTGTGCCATTTTTGTAAGGCAATTTGAATGCAAAATTAAGAATACTGAATTTAAGCAGTTGTTTTCAAATGTAGCCTGAATTGTATGCACATTGGCACTAGGAAGTTTTTTTTCAACCTTATGTTTTGTTATTTCGACATGTGAAATCTGCAATGACAAAAACATTTTTGAGAAGATTTTTATGAAATCCGTAGAAATGCTAGCAAATATTGTGGGATGTAATATGTTTGTCCTCCACCTGAAAAATAACAAGACACAACCAAATTTGAATAAATTTGAAAAAAATGGTACAAATGAAATCAATAATTTGTAGTTGGACTGTGATGTTTGCAAAACCTTTCCTCGAAATTAGATAAGTGCCAAGTTCGATGAATTGATCGAAATTGCTTGAAATCCATTTATAAAGAAAAGCAGCTTTTTTAAGGAAACGTCGAATCATTAAATAAACGATAAGAATTAAAACAATTCAATCATAATTTACCGCGTAACTGCCCCAGCTCAATGCCCACTCAAGGTTGTTCAAGGCAAAAAGCTGCGACAATTTTAACTCCACTTCTCCAATAGAGAGAGCTTACAGTTTGAGGTGTCGGAGACAACAAGCAGGGTTGCACTCTCAATAGTGTCATAATTCCTCCCCGCCCGAGTGGGTAGGCGACGGCCATGCAGCGGTCGGTCATTCCGGTTAACTTGGGGCCACGGTGGTGGCGGTACTAATTGTGGGTGGTTGCGATGCACTGACTGCTCTCCACAGCAGGCCATGACCGTCTCGGGGCGATAAAAAAATGCAACGGAAACTAGATCGTGCCGGATTGGTGGCGCCACCTCCACCAGGATTAACAGCGCCATTTTTTATCTCCTCACCCAAAGTCATCAAGTTGGCGTTGCAACAGTGCGAGCAGTGCAAGTGCTGAGGAATAGGTTTAGTTCGTGATCGCAAAATCGTCCCACTTGCGTTGACTGCGGTTTCAAGCGAGCTGTTACAGATGGGACAGGGTTGCCACTTTTGGTCTGCCACAAAGCGAACGTGGCGTGATCCTGCGAGGAGCACTGCAAAGTCTCCCCAGGATATCGTAAATTAGCGCCAAACGGGGTGGAATATTGGCTAATTGCGTTGGTTCTTGCGCTCGTCGATTCCCACGCATCGGTGGTCACCACCGCAAAGAGAGTAGCAGGTCCTACTAGAGCAATGCAACGGCGTCCAGCTTGGACGTTTGATCTTTCGACGAGGATGAGCTCTCGCGTGTTTTCAGGCGTGGGCCAGAACTCGATTGCAACCTTGCGATGACGTCAGACGTTTGTCTATTATTCCCCCGGAGGCTATTTTGCGAGCGCGGGATTATGATGTTTGGTTTTAATTAGGAACTCGTGCGTGCTTGCGGGGGTTTGTGCACAGTTGCAATTGAAATCGAGACACGGATTGGGCTTTGGGGGGGTGTGGACAGTGGAGTTTGAAATCAAAAACTAAAATCCACAGCTACCGTCTGTTATTGAAAGGTGCAGTTTTGGCTAGTATTCTGAATTATCTCGAAAACTAACATGAGCATTTTGCTTTTCATCAGATCCAATAAAGAAAAACATTCCGTGTTTCTAAGACATGTAAAAATACTTGACGAATTACATGATAATTATTTGCTGGTAAACAGTTGAAATTTTTCTGGGACATATTATTATTCCTGAAATTTCAATCTTTTTATTTAATTAATGATTTTCAATTTTAGGGAATTCTGAAACAATTACCGAGAAAAAGTAACTCTTAAATCTTTCTCGTTATTTAAGTTTCATAGACTTATAGGTAATTTAAAAAATATATTTTGGCTGCAAGCCAAAAATCCGAAACGAAACTATTGGCACTACGCCCCCCGGGGCATGGCCTTCCTCTAACGTGGGATTTCTGCTCCAGCGCCTCTGACGAGACAGGAGAAACCGGGACCGACGTTTTACTTCACCATCCGATAGAAGCTCAGTGGATAAGGCGGGAATCGAACCCGCGTCTCATAGCATCATCGGGATCGGCAGCCGAAGCCGCTACCCCTGCGCCACGAGACCCACGAGACCCAAGCCAAAAATCCATCTCAAATTAATAAATACAGTTGAAAAAAGCCACATTTAAAAAATATAGGCACGTTTTAAAAAGACTGAATTGAAGTTTCCCAAGGAACGCTTAATGTAATGCAATAAATTTAAATGTAAATTGACGTGTGAGCTACTTAGCCAGCACTCATTGTGAATAAGCCATCTTCTGAAGTTTAAATTATGCGATCATTAACTCGGTGCGCTCCACATTCCCCTCAAGGGGCTGCACTATCAGGATGAAATCCGCTTACCCAAACAGGTCCTGAACCAGTTTTTAATGTCCTAGACGAACAGAGAGAGACAGCGCGCGCCGATCATCGACCCGGCAATTATTTGCATTCCAACGCACTTGTTTTTCCCACCCTGCTGGTGACATTGTCCACCGATGCGACCATACCGCTTAAATCGATACTAATTGCCCACACGATCACCGCATGACCATCGCACAGTTAGGAATCTGGCCCGTGGGCAGTTTGAACAACCCTTGCGGCAATCTAGCGGTATTGAAATCTCATACCACAGTCACCGTCACCGGAAGATCGTCGGTCCAATTAGTGGCGCGTTCCAGGGACTTGCCTTGGCGGCGTGCCGTTCTAGTCTAATTTGCACCTTTTTCGGCGACCAAACGCGCCAAATTTGTTCATCAATATCGCCGACTTGCGTTGAGGGTCGTGGTCGTGAGGTCCACTTTGCACCTCCCGTGGACGCCAATCGCTCTCACTTCAGCGGGCTTCGCTAGAAAATTATTCTCAATCTTGGAATTGGCCAATTACTCGACACGGCAAGAGGCCGACTTCTCCAGCCTCAGTAGCAGCTGCTGCTGCTGTTCTCTCTCTACATGATAGGCCCCCGAGAGTGGGTTATTATTTATTGCCATAAATTTTGGAATCGCCTTCGAAGCAGAGCAGACCAACAACATCAACGACCAATAGCGCGAAAAAGTGTAAGAGAGTGAATCTGCAGCAAAATCAGCAAAAAAAAAAAAAGTCAAAGGTTCCACGCGGTGGCGGCAGGTCGTTCTGAAGACCTGTCGGTTGTCGCAGGGTCGAACTTTGGGTCACGCCCGAGGGCAACACACAGCCTGAGTTCGAATCTGGTTCCCCACCCGTTGAGAGTTGGTCGCGCGACTCTTCTCGAGACTCCTCAGGATGCTGCTGCTGGGTCATATTAATAACAACATCCGCGGAAGGGGAGCAGAGGAGAATGGGGCGGTCAGTTGAAGAAGATGAAACCATCAAACCAGCAACCAGCCAAGCAAGAAGCGCACGGTAGGAGCATCAGTCCAGAAGAAGGGAGAAAATCAATACATGACGGCAAACGACGACGGCGGAGGCGACGCACACAAGTGTGGTGGTTTAATTTGATGCGCTCGCCGTGGTATAAATTAAAGGTAAACACAGAATGGAGCAGCGGTGAAGAGGAGTCGCGCTGGGCTCGGCTGTGAGCCAGCAAAGTGGTCGACACGCCAGAGATGTCGATGGGGATGGCGGGAGATCCTTCCTTTCGTTAAATAGGGATTGCAAGACTTAGTTTAGCTTCGAAAATCTTCATTTGATTCATCAAGCTTCATTACACAAAACTTTAAAAAAATAATGCCAATAAAAGCAAAGTAACCTTAAAAAATTGCAAAATGTCTGATAAATCATCAAAATAATTTTCTGTCAAATTGTGTCTTTTTCGATTTGTGAACAAAAATTAAGAAAACATCTAACTGTAAAAACACATTTAATTTGGCTAAGACAAAAATAGTAGTTTATGCAACAAGCATATTTGACATGTTTGGGCTCTATTTATTTTTGCCTTCCTCACCTTACTGAGGAAAGGCTATAAAATCACTCGAAAAATGAACTTCTTAATTTGACCTCGTAGACCCACCTTCACGTATACCTATCGACTCAGAATCAAATTCTGAGCAAATGTCTGTGTGTGTGTGTGTGTGTGTAGGGATGTGGGTCTGTGCACCAAAAAATATGCACTCGATTATCTCAGCACTGGCTTAACCGATTTGGACCGTTTTGGTCTCATTCGATTTGTCTTGGGGTCCCATAAGTCCCTATTGAAAATTATGAAGTTTAGTAAAGTACTTCAAAAGTTATGCTAAAAAAACGATTTTGGCGTATGTCCGGAAGATTGTAAAAAGGGTGGTTTTTGTAAGAAACCCTGTCATGTTATACATTTTCAGAAAGGTATTAAAAAGACCTTTCCAATGAGCCCAAAACATTGAAGATCTGATAACCCTATCAAAAGTTATTAGCACTTAAGTGTTATTTATACACTTTTTGGAGGCCGGATCTCAGATATTTCAATGAATATGATGTCCGGGTCCATCATGCGACCCATCGTTAGTTAGATAATCGAAAGACCTTTCAAATGAGCCTAAAACATCAAGGATCTGACAATCCTATCAAAAGTTATTGACACTTAAGTGTTATTTATACACTTTTTGGAGGCCGGATCTCAGATATTTCAGTAAAAATGATGTCCGGGTCCATCATGCGACCCATCGTTAGTTAGATAATCGAAAGACCTTTCAAATGAGCCTAAAACATCAAGGATCTGACAATCCTATCAAAAGTTATTGGCACTTAAGTGTTATTTATACACTTTTTGGAGGCCGGATCTCAGATATTTCAATGAAAATGATGTCCGGGTCCATCATGCGACCCATCGTTAGTTAGATAATCGAAAGACCTTTCAAATGAGCCTAAAACATCAAGGATCTGACAATCCTATCAAAAGTTATTGGCACTTAAGTGTTATTTATACACTTTTTGGAGGCCGGATCTCAGATATTTCAGTAAAAATGATGTCCGGGTCTATCATGCGACCCATCGTTAGTTAGATAATCGAAAGACCTTTCAAATGAGCCTAAAACATCAAGGATCTGACAACCCTATTAAAAGTTATTGGCACTTAAGTGTTATTTATACACTTTTTAAAGGTTTGATTTCAGATATTGTGATAAAAATATTGTCTGAATCTTTCATGCGAACTATCGTTGGATAGGTTTTTTTATCAGACCTTGCCGATGAGCCAGAAATATTGATGGTCTGCGAACCATATCAAAAGAAATGAGTAATAAAGTTGATTTGTTAAGGGGGGAATGTTGCTATTTTTACTGAATGTATTGACTTTATGAATATGAGGAAGGCACCAACCACCTAAAGGTGGATTAAGTAAAGTTTTTTTTTGTAAATTTCCGTACCGCAAAAATGTTTTTTTCGTGATTTTTTTTCTCAATACTGAGATATTTTGAACGTTTTTCGAAACAGTTACAATTTTTAATTTTCCTCTTGTGACAGAAAAAATTAAATGTTAAGGCTTGCTTAGTAAAAAAAATAGTTTAAAAAACGACATAGGGGAGAGTGGGGAGACTTGATCCCCGGGGACACTTGATCCCAAGCCTGTATCTCGTCAGCATGTGGGTAAAACAATTAGCTTGGTTCTAGAAAGTTGTGCGAAATTGACTTAAACTCATTGTAGAAAACAGAGAAAAAAATTAAAAAAATGTTTAGATTGAGTTACACACATTTTTCTAAAAAGTGCTGCAAAAAACCACCAAGAGATCTTCTTTCTTTATTTTGATATGTATAGAATACACTAAAAATTTATTCAAAAAAAACTTTTTTTATACATGAGTTGTTTGATAAACTTATCAACTAGGAAGCCCTTACGCATTTAACGTTAAATTTATTGTCATACTATTTTTACAATCAATTATTTAAAAAAAGTGCGTCAGGTCTCCCATCCCTGCATTTTTACAGTCACTGGAATCAGCGTCAAGATTAATTAATTGGGCTGGGTTTTCGTACACAGTTTCCTTTAGTATAGTTGTACATAACTTACTGCAGTTCGAACAATTTTTCAAAAGTTTTGTAAACAAAAATTACCAGCTTTTATAAACATGCTCAATTTTGGTCTAAAAAAGAATATTTTAAGTTTTTAAACAATTTAAATACTAAGCTCGTTATATTTTGAACACAAACATATAGGTTTTATATAAAAATGCTGTAGCTTATAGAAAATTAAAAGTTTGGATGAATAAAGAACATTTTGCTTAAGGTTTCTTCAAAATGTTGAAAGGGGGATCAAGCTACCCCTAACGTTTTGAAAATGCCGGTTTAAAATATTTTTTAAAAACGCTTGGCATGATGCGAAGAGTTCATCTCTTGAAATACTCTTATCAGCCAAACATAGTTGAATGTTTAAGCTTTCAATTCATGCAAAAAGTTCATAGTTTTATGAGAAATATACAGAGTTATATGCGATACAAAAAAAGGGGATCAAGTCTCCCCATTCTCCCCTATACTATTAAAATTTTCTGAAAACTGATAACACATTTGATTTAATGAATTTTTGTGGTCATTTTTAAAACAACTGCAAAAACCTAAACAAATCTCATAAATTAAAAAGGGGTGTACCCCATTTGGCATAATGGACATTTGGCATAACGGGTTTTCAAGATGGACGTTTGGCATAATGGACGTTTGGCATAATTGGTCCAAGACATCAGGGACGTTTGGCATAATGGACATTTGGCATAATGGACGTTTGGCATAATTCGTTCAAAACCCATCAAGGACGTTTGGCATAATGGACGTTTGGCATAATTTTTGCTAGCTTTTTTTTGTTCAATAAGTATTTATTTTTTGTAAAGAATAATAATTTATAGGTTTTTTTTTTCTTTTTTCTTAGCAGATAACTTTACTTTAAAAATGATTTTTGTTTTCAAGAAATCCAATATCTTTGTCATTTTCTCCCAATAGATGTAATTTTTTTCCTTTTTTTCTTAATAAATCTTTAAAATGCAATTTTTCATAAATATAAAATGCATTTTTTTTTTCATAAATATATAATATTGAGATTTGTCTTCATTTGAAATATTTTGCAGCTATTTTTTTGTATTCAATTATTCTTTCTTTTATTTTAAATTCAACCTAACAAAGTGATGTAAGTTTTGCCAGTCTTTGAAATTTAGCAATAAAAAATTTATACTGTTTACCCTTTCCCCTCCTTTTTCAAATTCAACCTAAAGAATGTATGTACATTTTGCTCTTATTTAACGAAATGCATTTAAATTTTTTAAAGCAATTTGCTCTTCTTTTATTTTAAAGCTCAAATAAGGTAAAATCTCTCAAAAAATGTGCAGTTTGTTTTTTTTTTCAAAATTTTGCAATCATTGTTTTTATGCAATTTTTTCTTCTTTAATATTCATCCTTAATAAGGGATGTACATGTTTTCTTTCTTTAAATATTTGACAAATGAGTTTTGAAATTTTCCCTTCTTTTATTTTAAATTCAACTTTTAGAAGGGAAAATCTCTAAAAACAATACTTTTCGAATATTTGACAATAAACTTCGATTATGAATTTTTTTATAAAATTTATATTTATTTATATAAAATTCAACTTATGGAAGGAAAAGTAAATTTAAAGATTCACATTTTGACACTCTTTAAATGTTTGACTATCGCAATATTTTTATGTTTTTCACCTACCTCTCTTAAAAATAACATTTAATCAGCATTTTTTAGGCAGTTGTCCCTTCTTTAAGATTAGTATTGAATAAATAAAAGAAGGGAAAATTCCATAAACAACTTTATTGCAAAAATTAAACCAACAGAGAAAAAATGTGCAGAAATTATATAAATGTTTAAAGACAACATCTATAAGAGAGTTTCCCTTCTTCAAGTTAAATATAAAAAATGATGGGAAAATTGAATTAAAAAACTTAATTGCAAAATATTTAAAGAAAAGCAACATCGACATCCATTCACCCAAAATACAGGATCGAGAGTATAATTCCATCAAAATTTATAGAGAGCTCAATGCTAAACTCGATAGAATAATGGTACCAACTCATACCTGTAAAACAATTAATTTAATTAATTAATTGAAACAGTAAATCTGCAACAAGAGTCATACATCGAAATCTGACTAATCTTGTGTCACCAAGCTGCTGTGGCCAAGGCAGTTTAGTCATTGAGTTAGTCTATTATTAGTCTCTGGTTCAGTTCCCGTAGAGAACACTTTTTGTTTTGAAGGATGAACTTTTTCTTGAAAATGGACTCGAGGGCATAATTCTCTCGGTCATGTAGAACTGTGTTCTCTGTGTCAGTGAATCTTTCCGCTAGTCTCGTGTCGGATGAGTGCTGCCCAGTTCTAGGGTTTCTTTAGATTATATTCGAAAAAGAAGGGAAAAATGTGAATTTATTTAGAAATTTCCTTCTTCAAGTAAAATTTTGATCAAAAGAAGGGAAAATTGCATTATAAAAGCTCAATTGTCGAAGATTTGAAGAGGTTTTTCTCATCATGAATTTCATATAAAAGAAGGGAAAATTTCATTTAAAAAATTACTCCTAATTATATTGAAAGGGGAAAAATCTTAAGCTTACAAGAGATATGTTAATTATTTAATAAAAATATCAAAATTTCATTGAAAAGATTTATTGTGAATTATTCAAAATGGAAAGAATTTACTATTGGGAAAAAATATAGAGATACCTAATTTTTTATAGAAAAAAATGTTAATCTCTTAAAGTAATATAAAAAAGGTAAAAAATATACATTTTCATTCGTGAAAATGACAAATAATTAACAAAAAAAAACAAGCTAGTAATAATCATGTCCATTATGCCAAACGTCCATTATGCCAAACGTCCATTATGCCAAACGTCCTAGATGGTTTTTGAACGAATTATGCCAAACGTCCATTATGCCAAATGTCCATTATGCCAAACGTCCCTGATGTCTTGGACCAATTATGCCAAACGTCCATTATGCCAAACGTCCATCTTGAAAACCCGTTATGCCAAATGTCCATTATGCCAAATGGGGTACACCCTTAAAAAGTGTCACTATTTAATTGAAAACATAAATAAAAATGTCCTTTTTTGAAGAATACTTTCAATCAGTCCTCATTGCAAACCCTACCACCACACACCACGCCAGAGAAATCGCTCCAATCGCATCAATAAGCCGAAAATTAACCTCGCAGCAGCATCCTACCTCGTCCCTAATCCCCCCACCTAGTGCTACCGTCGTCCTCGCGCCGTCACCGCGCGTCGTTGCGCTGCATGGAATTATGAACCAGAAAAACAGGATCTCTACACACACACACACACACACACACACACACACACACACACACACACACACACACACACACACACACACACACACACACACACACACACACACACACACACACACACACACACACACACACACACACACACACACACACACACACACACACACACACACACACACACACACACACACACACACACACACACACACACACACACACACACACACACACACACACACACACACACACACACACACACACACACACACACACACACACACACACACACACACACACACACACACACACACACACACTACTACAACTCTCGTGG
This sequence comes from Culex pipiens pallens, assembly GCF_016801865.2. Lineage (NCBI taxonomy): Eukaryota > Metazoa > Arthropoda > Insecta > Diptera > Culicidae > Culex > Culex pipiens. Next base: position 58,923,875 of record NC_068937.1, on the reverse strand, counting down.
ACTCAATCTCGCCGAGGCTTCCTTCAAGCCCACGGAGAGTGGTGAGCTCAAGTGTCGCATAGGGTGACCAAACGTTTTGGACCTTTGACGAGGGCCAACTCGGATCACTTTCTGCTCTTCGGAAAAGTTGTTTAGGATTTAATTTCAAATTTTTCAATGCGTATATTCCAAACCTTATCTTCAAAATTAATACAAATAGTTAAGAATTTAAAATTTTGATTTCCATTATAAACATATTTTTAGATCATTTTTTCGTCACCCTAGTGTGGCTCCATCCCAGAAGTATAAAATATAACTTGCGTGTGTCGTTTTGTGTATGTGGTGTTGTACACTTTGCTCTTAATTTCGTGATTATACCCGTGATAGCCGTCGTCGTCGTCCTCGACTTGGTGTCTTCTTGGCTGTTTTCCACCTCATCGGTTGAAAATTTCCACTTGCTCTCTCTCTCCCCTGCAGCAGCCTTATTATTATTATACTTTATTTTTCCACTCCGTCCACGCTTCCTCCTGCGCGCGCCACCAACCTCCCCTGATATTGGGATTGACCGCAAATACACACCTAGGGGAAATCTACCCATTTTAATCCTAATAAGCGGTCGTGTTTGAATGATGCTGGATAATCTAGAGTCTCCCTTGAATTTTACTAAAACCAAGTACACCAACGAGTAGAGCAAGTTTTTGTGAACATTTCTGTTTATTTTCACTTTCACTACAAGTTATTCTATTTCTTTACCAAGCATTTAACAAAAAAAAATTCCCAAGGGTATTCTAATCGAGGCGAATGCATTGGGCCACGCCCATTTTTCTAATATCGGCTTAGTTCTTTTTTCTTCCAACACTCTGTCGAGTGTTGCCATTTGCGCTGACAGTTCAAACGAACACTCACGAAAAGTGGCATTTATAGGGAAAGTTTCCTGGCATCGCTCGCTGTGCTGTTGGTGGTGTTGACGGCCAGCCTTTGTTCTTTTTTGCCTTCGTCTCTCGCTCGGTTTTCTTCAGCCTTCGGTTGGAATGCAAAGTGAAAATTGAAACGTCAAACGACTTGACGCGTTTGTTTTTTTGATGGCGCTTGCTAATTTATTACATTTTTCGGGATTATTCTTCAAGTGAGTGCCTTACTAATGATCAAAAGAACATGTTGCCGGTAGTTGGAAGCAATTTCATATCTTAAGCGCCGTGAAAAACTAAGCGAAAGTGAAAAGTTAATTTTGGCGATATTCATTAAGCGTTTGAGGGATTCTCGTGTGTGTCACTGTGTGTGCCAACAAAATGATGAGAAGTGGTCTCGCAAAATACAAATTATGATCAAAAGTGCATTAAATGTGATCTTTTTGGCCAGTAAGTGGCATACATTTGCGTGCTTACTCGAGGCGGTGCTTTTGCTGGTAAGTTTATAGCCCAAATAGTATTTTTGGAGCTTTAATCGAGCATCAAACTCTCCATATGACGAAGATAGGTGTTTGATTGGAAAGGGTAGATTTCCCCTATATGAAGCGGTTTGACCAGGTACCAGCATCAACATCAGCACCCGAAGTGGTCCTTTGTTGTGGGCTTCGCGGATGCAGCATCATCATCAACAGCAGCAACAGCGGCGGAGCCCTTCGGGGCACATTCAAGAAGCTTCGCAGCAAACGCAGTGCAGTAATAATCGAACGACCGAAGAGAAAACCCCCGAAGAAGGATACTGTGAGAACTTCTGGCAGGTGTCTCAAGTTTCCGAGCGAGAAAGAAAGGAGGAAAAAAGGCTCCGCAAAGAGGAGGAGAGGTGGAAAAAATCAGGTTATTCGCTGCGAGGAGAAAATGGATAACAAGAAGAAAGAATTAAAATAACCTGCATCCAGTTGATTACACGTTACAATCCCGATGGTAATGACTTTTTTGTACTGCTCGTTGCGTCTCGCTGTCCGTTGAAGTCTCTGGCCCTCAGCGTCATTGTCATAATTTTTCATCTCGCGTCGAGCGAGCGTTGTTGGAAAGTTTTTTTACATTTCTTGCTGAAGAGAGCAGTGAAATTCTTAAAAAATGGATTGAATTATCCGTACATCAAAACAATCATATATCCTTATGGATATCGAGATATTCAGTAAGTGCATAGTTATCCGCAATATCCTTACGATTATCCGCATTATCCCGATAGTTATTCGCGTTATCCAGATAATTATCTAGACTATCCGAATAGATATCAACCTTGTCTGGATGGTTATCCGCGCTATCCAGACAGTTTTTGCATTATCCAGATTGTTATCCATAATGTTTTTTTTTTAATTTCAGGCAAAACTTCCATAGCAATGTAAGAAAAGCCTCAACCACCTACAAGTGGATTCAGCCATTTTTTTCGAGTGTCCCCCTTTCTTTCCTTTCCCGATTTGGAAGAAACCTTTCTGATTGGTTTGACATCGCACAGCTGCATGCACTGCTTGCTCCCGCAACATCGCCCCAAATCCCGACCGAGAGTCCTGTTTTCGACGAGGTTCACCACGAGAGCACTTAATGATTGAAGGATTTTGACCTCCGAGGACCACCGCCAGAAAAAAAAACTTTGCACAACACACACACAGGATTTGTGCTTTTGCGCTCAATTTAATCCTTCGGCACTTTGGCAGGCTGGCATTTGCTGAAGCTTGTCATTACACTTCATAATCACCTCTCTTATTTCTGATGCTGTGGCTGCTGTTGGTGGTGCGTTTTTCCCTCTTGCCCTAAGCCGGTTGGCCGTGGAATGTCGTCGAACGTCCGTCGGTGATAAATTACAGTGTTGCGAAAGGACTTCTTCTTGCGCATTTTTTTTGTTCTCTCACTTCAAACCGCACACGAGGACGTAATCAGTCTTGTGGTGCGAATCTAGTCCCGCCGAGGGCCGCAGAAATGTTGTAAATGTCGCTCGATACGTTTTACATTACACGACGCGCAGTGTCCGAGCGTGTCGCGAGCGCAAAAATGTGGTTAATCTTGTTTGTGCCTCGCAGGAAAAAGAGAGCAGCATCCGCTGTAATGAAGATGCACACCGCTCGATAACATGTCAATGCTGGTGTGCATCGCAGTTCTGCGAAACTAGTCGTCTAGCCCGGAGGACAGCCAGGGGGACAGAAGAGCTCGGGTTCGAGAGACATCCCATTACCGCGTGATGACTATTCACTTAATAAATGGCGAACGCGCATTAACTTGGCCGTCCCCGTCGTTTCGCGCGCAACGGTTTTGGCCCTCGACGCGATGATGGCCTGGCCAGGGCACGGATGACGATAATTGAAACTCGAGCTCGCGCCGCGTAATGGAGGTCAGGAAATGCGTGCAGGAGAGTGCAGTTTTTGGAATTTCTCTTCTGATCGGGGAGGGTAACGGTCATCGATCGGTGAAATTTGTCCTAATTGCAATGGAATTAATGAGGTGAAATTCAATAAAATGTTCTATGAGACAAAATCATCATTCACTCGATTTGAATACGTGTCAAATTCACCTTAACTAGTTTTGTTATTTTAGAGACTGTGAGCTCTCAGAATCGATACATATGAGACGCTAACTTTGAAATTACAACATCGAGACGACAACTTCGAGTCGCCACATTGAAATGTTACCATAGACACGCTAAATTAAAGACGACAACTTTGAGACGCGAATTTAAGAGACGCTTACTTCGAGACGCCTATTTTAAGTTACTAACTTTAAGACGTGCATTTTGTTTGAGACTGTCTTATAAACATTTGATTTAAGAAGCTCTTTGAGAAATTCTGACACTGGAAAGATAACTTTGAGACGCCAACTAAGAAATACTGACTTTGAGACGCTTACTTTGAGAAACTAACCTTAAGATGCAAATTTGCAAATTTTTAAACGTCAGCTTGGAGACGCTTACATTGAGATGACAACTTTGCGTCATTTACATAAAATTTACATTGAAACGCCAACTTTGGCAGGCCAATATTGAGTTATCAACTTTGAGACGCCTATTTTTTTTAGGTCATCTTCACGAGCTTGAGACAATCGAAACCAGAAAATAAAATAAAACCTTTAAACTGTTCGATCAGAACCACAACATTGGGCAACAATTATGTGTGTGCCCCACAAAAGCTCACACAACTATCAAACTCTTTCACCGCAGAGCTCCCGGGGGCCGGCTCCCAAGGGAACTTCAAGTTGTTAAAATTTTACTGCCGATCTACGACAACGACCCGACCCCGCAATCTCCCAGCGGGGGTGGCTCGTGATTGTTTGTCAATTTATCGTAGTCTTTACACACACACCGAGCATATGTCTATGCTCCCAGCTCACGTATGTCGCGCTGGACTAGCACCAATATGCTTCCAACGGCAGAAACCAAACTCCCAGCAAAGCCACTTGCTCAAATTATCATATTCGTACACTGTGCTGTGAAAGGGGGGCTCTTTCCGGAGTTGGTAAGCCCATTCGCAGAAGAGCTCAAATAAACTTACAACACCCTCGGAGGATTGGGGCGCCCGCGTCGTATTATATGTGGAGCATCTTCATCCAATATACGGCGTGGCCAGGATTCTGGTCTTGCTGCTGCTGCGGCAACTCCCGTGGTCTCGTGGCAATCCATTTATGAGGGCGCCGGAAGAGGCGCACAACCAAACGGAATCAACTCAGGAATTATGATGTAAGTACATCATAAATATGACACTGCGCTGCCCAGAAGTATAATCTAATATGCAAGTACTTGCTGCTACCGTCTAAGGCAGCGCTCCCCAGAGCGCGGCTGGTGTAGCTCGTTTTCTCGTTATCTGCGCCGGGCGCTGGCGGGAAAGAAAAGTGAAGATTTGTGCCTTTCAAAACGTTTTGTCTTGCGCCGCCAGGGCAAACAAAGAAGTGATGGTTCCGAAGCACGGAATTGGCCCCGGCCGACCAACCAACAATGAAGACGACGTCCTCGCGACGACAAGAACGTTACCGATATCGTATAGCAGAAGCAGAAGGTAGCAAACGTAGCAGAGTGTGTTGCACTTCTAGGCTTTCCCCGTGGAATGTCATAACTTTACGAGTCACTCTGGCTGCTGCCATGAACATATCATAATCGGTTGACAGGCTATTTGAATTCTGCGGCTTGGCTTGTTGGAATTTTTTGAAAAATTGTCGCCGCCGTAGCCGGTGAGACACGTGTAGGGTTCCAGATATCTGGTTCTTGTTGAGTGAGAAAAAATGGTTTACCATTATTGTAGAATCCGTCAAATGAAATAGAAGAAGACAAAGCATAAACAATCTACAAAATGTTGAATAGTCAATGCCTCTGAGCTCTGTTGAACTAAGCTTGCTGAGTTGCCTCGTTTTCAGAACGAATTTCGAGACGCTTATTTTGGTTACACAACTTTGAGACGCTTACTTCGATTCGCCAATTTTCAGTCACCTAAAGATATTTTTGAGACACTAACTTTACTAAAGAAATTTAAGTTCCAAATTGTATAAAACAATCACTCAAAATTCTTGAATCTCGAAAAAGGTTTTGAACGACATTTTGTTTCAGGTTTGCTCATTTAGGTGTAGCCATTACGTCTACGCAATGCTGTTCAACAAAGGGACAGTCGTAGTGTCACACCGCGCCGGGCCGGAAGCTGTCAAGGTGTATCTCACCAAACCGAACCTTCACAATCCCGGGGATCGCCCCGGGGGGAACGTTTATAACACTCTTCCAAGCCGTCGCTACGTTTCTCGCATTCCTCCCTCCGCAGCGCGCGCCTGGTCATTATTATTTTGAGGACAGGAAGATTTAATTGTCAGCATCCGGAAATTAACTTGTTGACGCTTTTTGAAAAATTGCCTTTTAATATCTTGCGTCCGCGTCGTCGTGGTCGTCGTCTCCGAAGCTTTGTCAACGCAAACGCTGAAGAACCTTCGGATCGGCCCGGAGGCCAAACGGCCGGGGACACGAAAAAGACACATCAAACTTCAAAAGATTTTGTTTTCCACTCGGTTGCGCCATCCCGGCCGCCGGAGCCTGGGGTACTTTCATTTCAAAATTATCTCTGGCCCGTCCGTCGTCGAAGACGGCGATGTTGTTGTTGTTGTTTTGAGATATTTTTTGTGTTTGTTGCTTTTCAAGGCTCCGGCTTTTTTTTTTTTGAGAACCTGAACCAAACACCTGCCCCGATGTTACGAGCGCGTCGAAGAATTGGGTAAACTTTCGAAAAGGTCACCCTCGGCAGTGAGTTGTGGTGTTCAATTTCTTGGTGTTTAATAACTTGGGCTCCGTGTGTTGATTTATTGGAAAGATAGGAGGACCGGCGTACAGGCGAGAATCGAGGCTCGTTTTTGCAAACGGGTTGGGGTTGTAACTCGAAGAAGAGGTCTTACCGCACACTTTGCGCGCGGTAGCTCGCCAGCATCTCGATCTCCCGATCAAGACCTGCGCGATCTGAACATGTACGTTAACGTTATTATTTCTCTTTGATCGTTTCTTGCTTCCCTTTAACGTATACCTTCTCTTCTCGGTGAGGGCTCCAGATCTTGGAGGTTCGATTCGCGTGGCCGCCACACTGCTGCCGTGCTACCGTTAGCGGATCGCTGCTCCGCTACCGAACTACCCTCCCAAGAACAGCACACGCAAGTCTTGCGGGCCTGTGATCTGTCATTTATCCGATTCCCGCAACAAATCAATTCCGTTGGCTGACGCACTTGGAGAATTAATCTCCTAATCAGAGGGCTGCGCGCATGGCCGCCATGAAAGGAAACGTTCAGAAGAGAGTGGTCACATGCGATCTCACAGCTCTTACAGGTTGATGTGCGCGCGGAGCGGAGTCTCACACGCGCCCGTGTCTACCTTCTACAACAACGACGACCGACGGCAGACACAAGCCCCAATCATTAGGGGCGTGAAATCAATTCCGATGGAATAATGCCCTCCTATCTCTCTACTCTACTCTCGTGTGGTGTCCGTTTGTATACGGGACAGCAAATGAGTTCGGACCGGATGGCCGCCAAGATAAACGGTCATTTCTTGTAGTTTCCAACCACCAACCCAACAAACCAACAATCGTTCAGAGTAACTTCTGTCCTACTACGCGAGAGGGCACATTTCCTCCCAACCCGGAGTGGCTCCAAAAACAACGCTCCGACGGTCTGTATATATCAATTACGTTTGATAGCTTTGTTTGTCTCGAAATTGAGTATTATTAGGTGGCTTAAAAGCTTGGGCTTCGATTGTTTCAGGCTCCCCGTACTTTTTCCTCCACCTCAACTGTTAGTGCTGTATTAGTGCTACTGTTTTCGGGACTGTTTAAGGCTTATTAGCGATGATGAGGTTTTGGTTTCGATGATGATAATCATACGCACTGCTCTCCGTCGGCCCGTTGGACCCGGTCCGTTTGAACACACCACGCGAGGGGCAATTGATACACAACTACCTCAACCTACTAGTTCGAATATCGATCGACAACAAATTGCTGCTGCCACACATGTGCCTGGCAGGCTTTGGGGGAGGTGATACAACAGTGACCGCGACGGCTATCGAACAGTGCTGCCAGCAAAGCAGGACAAAGGAAAGTTGGTCAAATGGCTTGGCACTGATTTTACTTTAATGACTATCTTTTAACTGACGGCTGCGGTGGGTGCCAAGTTTCTGTGAATGTGTTTTTGAACAATGCTGTATTTACGTAGAAAACTGCTGAATGTTGAATTTAGCTCATTAAACAGTGTTTTCGATCACGGTAAGTAGTAATATCTAAAGTTTGTATGAGTATATGTTAAATTTATCAATTGCAAAGTTCGAAGCTGCCAGTCCAATTTTTGTTGTTGATTTGAATAGTTTTTTTGTATTTTTGTATTTTTGCGACCATACTTTTACGAAAGAATTGAATGGTACTCTATTAGATAAATAGAAAGTTCAGCCAAACCATCGCAACAGCAACTAATGGTCATTGATTTTTCATTTGCTTGTCCTCGATACCAGCACCGAACAAAACTGTGTAACCAAAAAAAAAAATCAAATTATTCGCTCTACAGCATTGCCTTGGCGTTCTCGATTGCGAGATTCGAAGGCTTGATTGTTGAGGCAATTGCAAACCTCTTTTTACACCTTAGCTTCCATCCACCCCGGGATTCGAACTGACGACCTTTGGATTGATAGTCCAACTGCCTACCAGCGACTCCACCGAGACAGGACCCAGGGAGACGACTCCTACACCTGGACTGAGCTAACGACCTAACCTTTTTTTTTTAGGTTAGTCCGGGGCCAACATTCACTTCCCGTCCGACGGAAGGCGTGATCAGACAAATCTCGTCTCGAAAAATGCCACCGGGACCGTCTGGGATCGAACCCAGGCCGACTGGGTGAGAGGCAATCACGCTTACCCCTACACCACGGTCCCGTGTAACCATCAACTTTTAATCCCCTGAACAACTGCATTGTTACTCCATAGCGAATAGTTCCTACCATGAGCTGTAATTAAATTTCTTACAATCAAAGTGCAATCGGAGCACCTCCTCTCTCCCTCCCTAGATATCCCGGATGAGCCAGAGTTTCAAAATACCGGTAGTGGTTCCTGCGGTTACTGCAGGATCTCCTTCTACAACCCCTGGAGAATCCGTTGGCTTCCCTGCCGCCTCGTAGCCAGACATGCACTGAATGTCACCCGTGCTCGTCGTTTGATTCTGATGAAACTGACGAAGAAGCTGCGGTTTCGAAATTATGCTAGGCTCTCTAACCAGAGTGAGGTGTTCAATCTTTGCTGTCCCCTCGGTCTCGTTCTAGGATCCTTCTTGAACTTTTCCAACTCCAATTGCGGCGACCAGCTCGCCCGGTAGGTGTAATCGAGTCATTCTTGGCAGGCGAAGCAGGGAAGGTGGGCTTGTTTCGAAAAGTTTGCGGTTTTGGTCTCTGGCAGCAGCAGCATATCAAGCTGCAGGGGCTTCAATCATGCGATCGAATTAAAACAACATCCCCCGAAACCAGACCAATCCGACCAGACTAGGTCGTCCAGTTATCTCGACGGCATCGTCGTCGCTCGTCCTCCCCTGGATGTGGTTAGTGACGCCTTCGATGTCGCTGGGTGGCACTCGAAACTACTTGTAGGACACAAAATAGGAGGGAGGGGGTTCTGAAGAAAAAATAGAAGTGATATCAAGTCAATCTTTTACCGCTTCAGCAGCCACCGCATCGTGCATCGTTACCATCAGGGAGAGTTAGTTATTTGCTACGCACAAACATCCCTCATCCCCGTTGGAACACTCAGTATTTGAAAAACTTGATTTGATATCACAACACGACACTTTTTAAGTTGATGTCAGTGAACGCTTCAGTTTCGTCAAGGTATGATAGATTTGGGCTCCCTTAGCGGGCTCCAATAGACCAAATTGATTTTTAGTGAAATTATAAATTTCAGTTTTAAATCAATGAGAAACCATGCGCACCCACAATTATCTGTGGGGGCAGCAAAAATAAATGGGTGCGCATGGTTGCTTAAGATGATTCCACGGCATTTACACTCAAAATAGCGACACAAAGTTGTCTACTAAAAGTTAGCGACTCAAAGAAGTCTACTCAAAGTTAGCCACTCGAAGTAGGTGACTGTAAGTTAACTACTTGAAGTTAGCGTAAGGCACTTGAAGTTAGCGACTCTAAAATGTCTACTGAAAGTTTTCAACCCAAATATGATGAATTTCTATTTCACTTTATTATTAATCATTATTAAGAATGTATTCTTTATTATGAATCTGAGTGTAGATTGCGACGACGGGGACAGTGAGGTAAAAGTTAATCGAAGAGTCAGATTGAATTACATCTCGACTCTGCTGCTGCGGTGAAGAACCGGCCGGCTTTGGGCGAAGCCCAACGATGATGCTGACCTTTTGCGTCTGGGGGCGCTTCGACCACACTTCTTCGACATGCAGATCTGACTCGTTGAGTGGGTTTTCGGTTTTGGGGATATTTTTTGTTACTTGGGGGATCTGATTACCGACGGCCACAGCATGACAGGCGCGATCTTTGATAGGTGTCTATCGCAGAGAATAAATTGGGCATCGAATTTGTACTGATTCGTCCTCAATTGGGTCCTAAAATGAAGCTCAGATTGCTGATATTATTGTTTACAGCGATAAAGCTTATTTTTCTGAGAACAATGACCCTTTGTACGACCACAAAGAGTTTAAAATGAATTTTGGAAAATTATCCTCGCAGTCCTTCTTGACAGAAAAGCTCCTACTTGACAGCTCGTTCCAAAAGGACCATAGTTGATCCATCGAAAAAATGTTGTCTTGTCAAAAAAAAAAATTGCATTAAAATGAAAAAAAAAATGATCAGAAATGGTTTTTAATAGTGTTTTTTACCGTTGGACATAAAAATTTACATAGGGCTTTAGTACCCATTTAGGAGGAATATGATCCGAAAACATCTATTGGGCACAGTGTGACTGACTAGTGTCTAAATTTAATTTCACACTACGTAAAATAATTCACATTTTTTATGCTGTAAGCAATTCAGACCCCAGCCCAATCCCTAGATTAGCTTTCCACCACCCAAAAGCCAATCGTTCACCTGGCTCACACGCCTGTCAGCGCCAATGTAATCTGTCAAACGGCTCAATGCTTTTTTGTAAGCACCACCAGCACACGATGTAACACTTGTCAGCATTCGAAATCATATTTCACCCGCGGTGGAGCTGGCGCCCGCCAAAAACTTTGGCGCAAAGTCATCGAGGTGTGGCAGCGGTGACCAACAGCCGAAAACGAAAACTTTGGTGACATTTTTGACATTCCTTTGGTGCTACCTCATTTCCTTTCCGCGGGAGGTTTTTTTCTGTCGTTTTCTTGCGACGCAGAATTGAATTTAGGAGGGAGGAGAGAAAAAGAACAAGAAACGACCGCGGCAACGCATTTTTCTAGCGATGGATGGTGGTGCGCGCTTTTATGTTATTGTCCATTTGCCGCAAAGTAATGAACTAGCGTGGTGCAGACACAATATGAACGTACGCAAAACGTAGTTGGTTCTTTGTGCGTACAAATTGACGCATATTGATAGTGACGGAGAAGTGAAATGAAATTTGTGGTTTTACTTAGCAGTGTGTGAAACCTTTTTCACATTCTTTGAGAAACATTTATTGATGGATTTTAATAGAAAAAAAAAAGATATTATGATCAAATGTTGTTGATGATCAACAGTTGTTGATGGCCAAAAATAGTTGATGACCAAATGTTGTTGATGACCAAATATTGTTGTTGGCCAAAAATAGTTGATGAATAAATGTTGTTGAAAGCCAAAAGTTGTCGATGACCAACGGTTGTTGATGATCAAAAGTTGTTGATGACCAATAGTTGTTGATGACTGAATGTTGTTTATGGCTAAGTGTTGTTGATGACTATTTGTTGATGATTAAAAGTTATTGGTGACCAACAGTAGTTGATGACCAACACTTGTTGATGACTAAATGTTGTTGATAACCAAATATTGTTGAAGATCTTATGCGGTAGTTGACCAACATTTCAAGCTAAAGCAATACTGTTCTTCTCAACAGATCAAATCCTTTATAAAGAAAGACAACGTGCTCTCAAGCCAGCTTCAAGTATTCTCAACTGCGCTAGCTTAACGTCTCGAGCTCGCAAAAAAAAACTCAATCTACCAAGCGCCCACGCTGTCGCCATCGAGGCAGGTGAACTAGTCTGGTACAGTCAGTACCTCGTCCAGACCAGATCAGACGGCCCCAGGGTTGCCGAGGAGGTGGCGCTGGCTAGCCGGGCCAGGCGCAGATTAATGAAATTACTTAGCAAATTGGGGTGGACAGCGGATCGCTGGCGACACCACCGCGACCGCCGCACTTTGGATCATGTCAATTTTAGTTATCTAAGCACAGACACGGGCTAGTTTTGGTTGGATTCGCGCATTCTTTTGGGCATGAGTCTCAGTTTGACTGAGGGGTTTTTGCTTTTAGAGGGCGATAAGATTAGGGGCGCTTAGGCCAAATATGCGGCTAGCTAGTTAGCTCAATTGGATTTTAAGACCGTACGGAAGTTTCGGTTTCACCGAGTTATGACCGTTTGGTCCGAAAAAACAACATCAGCTGACCAGCAAAGACAGGTATCTACAGTGCGTTGTAAGGGGAAATGTTTGTCTTCCTGTTTTGCCAGCTCTCGTGGAATGTGTACCGAAACGTATAGTCCGGAAAGTGCGTAACAGACGCCGAGAGGAAACGAAAAAAGCTGTTTAGTCTTCCCATGCTGCTCGTTTGAGGTCTTAACAGGAGGGGCTTAATTTATGCAACCGCACCACCCTAAGCAATGGGGAGCTTTTCACAAAATCTATGAACAAGTTTTTTTTCGGAGCAGAGCAGAGCAACCTGTGTGTGTGTTCGGAGAGGAAAGCCAGAGCTTCGGCGGCAGTCACAGCCTCACATTAATGGCATATGTTTCCGCTATAAATTTCATGCTTCAGTTCAGGGTGTTTGTGTTTGTAGGGGCGAATGTTTGTGTGGAACTTCGTATGATCTCAAGTGCAGAGGATTTGAAGTTTTTTTTTCTGCTCGTGGAGCTTGGACATTTCTACTTTCCATCCGGTTGTCGCTTTGCTTTCTGCTAACTGTATATTTCGTTTGAGTAGTAATACCAGTAAACATGTAACACGCTCCATTTGAAATCATGAACATACTTTTTTACAGTGCACCAAACTATAACAACAAACAAGTCATAGTTTTCAGAAAAACAGATGATCAGAATGCTCCCTGTTACTACCTTCGACATCCGGAACCCGAGGATAGAAAACAGCTCGAACTACTGGGAGCAAAATCAGGCCAAGCCTAGGTGACCCAGTTTGTACGCACACAGGTTGTGCTGATAATGAAGATGTGGTCAGACTCCGGAAGCAGGCCGCGCAGATTTGAACGACTTTTCACAGTCAGCGGTAATATGGGATGGGTTGGACCTTTTAGCAGTAAGATGTTAGACCTAATGAGCAGCTATTAGCTGGGACTCGAAGAGACGATCAGGTGGTTGAAAGTCGAGTTTTTTCACGTGAAAGTTTTGAGGTTAGCCTAATCTGATTTTCCTACTGAGACTTTCAAAAAGTCAAAATAATGAAAGTTTCAACGTTTCTTTGAAAGCAAATCCGACTTCAAATTCTAACAATTCATTTAGCAAAACAAGCTGAATATTTGATATCTCTTCAAAACAAATCGCTTCAACAGCAAAACGATTTCCAACTAACCATGAATTCTTAATATCGAGTTATTTTCAACTTTCCAGTCGCAGCAACGCTCTCACCTGTTCCCCGCTCGAAATCGCTCGCCGCATTGCACAAACCAAATCGATCCTCAAATCAGAACGACGAATTCATCCCGGTCACGATTGAACATTGTCCCACACACAACCCACAAACCCAAACAGAAGCTCCTTCCCCGATTTCGGCTCCATAGTCGTGCAGCACTCCACGTGAGGAACCTGTTTCGAGTTTCGATATCTAAAATTGCTCCACATAATGAAGTGGACTCGTATACAATTTAGATAAAGGACGGGAATATATTACTCCACTTTTTTTTTGTTTGTTCGTCTCCGATTCCATCTCAATCTGTTTTTATTTCTCCGCTTTCATTTATTCAAAGTCATAAAGGCATAAATATTTTCAAATCAAATCCCCTGGAAACAGGTAGATTAAACTACGCCATCCTCGAGATAAAGGAATCATGGTCCTTTTTTGTCCCGAATTCTCCCATCATCATCCAGTTGGGGGTGCACATGCTTCAGACACACATATTCTATTTTAATGACATTTTTTTTCTTTTTCGATTGCTGCTCAAACGTTGAAGTCAGGTCCTGGAACAAACAATTTTCCCAGAATCACAGACAATCAGATCGATGATACAATAGCTAAAATTTTGCTGGTTCAGCAAATTTATTTGCAGAATGAGAAACTCGCATCATCTTTTCCAGTGACAAACTTCTAAATAAGATATGACATAGTTTGAATTGAACTCTTAGAAACACTAAGTTTCACATCTATTTGTCTCTGCCCTTTCCATGCGTGTGTGTTTGACGGTTTGACTGTCGCGCCGCGTCGATCGGAAATTTGATCCATTTATCGAAAATCTGGATTTTTTCGTGTGTTCTTTTCCTCCAACCTTTTTGTAATATCTTCTTAATTTCAATGAACGGAGAAATAACAACAACAACAGAGAAAAACAAGGTTCGAAATTTTCGAAACACGCACATATACACACATGCTAAGAGGAAGCCATAAAACGATTTTGCCGAGCTGCCTTCTTGGGCTTCACACTGCTCGGGTTGGCAGTGATGCCGGTTTTTTGGTCGGTTAATTTGGCTCGATGGAATCCGTAGCGAAAATCAGATTTTTGTTGTTGTTTTTTGGACCGCTCGGGTAATGGTGATACTGCAACAAAGTATCACTTTTCAGGAGCGGGCGCGTTGCACTTTCAGTGTCAGTTTGATGTTTCTAAACCCCCTTCTTTTCTCGGGACAACTGGAAGAAGATTAAGTCTGGGGGTGAGGACGAAACCAGCAAACGGGTTGTTTGGAGGGCCATACAAGTGCTGCTCTATCTTTAGGGTATCGGGTAGTGATTTTGGAAATAAAGTTGCTTTTAGAAGCGCGGCACTAAAATTGCGCCGAAATTGCACCACTTTCCACACTCACATAAAACTGTGATGGCGCACGGTGGAAAATCGACCGAGCAAAAGTGTGAAAGAAATACGGTCCCGGGGAAAACTGTCTGGCTGTGAAAAGAAGTTTTCCAAATATATAAATTTCAAAGATAAAATCTGATTCAGACAAGGATCCAGTTGCTGCTGCAGTATCTCTCGACGTTGGGGCATCAGAGCAGAACTCAACTTCACAGGGCAGCATCCTCCGGAAGCGGAACGGACAAACGCGATGGAATGAAGAAAAAGCGAGCGAAAAAGAGCATAATCACTTGAACGCTTCTCACTGGGTGATGGCAATGTGTTCTGGTGTTGCTACAGTGAAACTTCGGTTATGAGACCTGTTCTTTATATTTTTTAAAGTGTTTTAATGATCCTTAGAGTTACTCATAAAAATGTGCGAATTAATATCTACCCAATTTAAGAGCAAAAATCTGCTAAATTCATGCCAAATTAGGATCATTTTCCTCTCAAGTTGAGCCACCTTTTGAAATATCCCATCAGTTAGGGTGGCCCAAAAACGATAGCACCTCCTCCACCCAGTTCAAAGTGGCGTAAAAAGTGAATTGACGCTCAGCCAAAGCAGCACAGCGGCGGCGGCGTCTTAAAAGTGACACGCTGACTGTGAAACGTGTGTAAACATTTGGAAGAAGTTGCTGCATTTTCGGTACTGGTTGGCAACATCTTTAAGAAAAGAACGTCAAAGGCGACCAGCAGCGGGGCAAGATTGTTTCGTTTAGAGCCAAGAAGAGTCCGGTGATGTTTTTGTTGTTATTGCTTCACGTGATGCTGCTGGTAGAGAGCGAAATAAAACTCAAATTGAAACGCAGGTAGAAAGGGATGAGGGGGAGGGACGGAGATGGGTTAAGGGAATACCCCGAAAGAGATATCTTAATTTAACCCGGCCGTTTTTTTGTTGTTTTTGTTGGGACCCTGCTTCTCACCTTACGGTTACGGTCATCCGAATCAAAGGTCGTTTCGTTTCATTCTCGGTGCGGTTCTTTCAGGTTTTCCAGCCGTGGTACACACAAAGCGGAGACCGAGAGGCGGTGTGGAAATAAAGTTAGAAATAATAATAAAACTAAATGAATTTTAAAATAAAGATGGAGAATTAATTGAATCATTTCTCTTCTCGGGGTTCGTCGTTCGACACCGTGCACCCGACCAAGGAGTGAGACCCAGAAAACGCTAAGTGCTTTCGGGGGACGTAATTTATGGTTTTTTAGAACAGCACACTCACGGCGACAAAACGGCCGGCCTCTGGACCTCTGGAAGAGGGTACAAAAAGTGTTTGCCCTCAGTGTCTGTGTGTGAGAGGGTTTGTGTTTCCAAAATATACATCACCTCTCGTTTTTTATGGGCAAAGTCGCCGAGCTGCCAACGACAGAGATAAAAGTGATCTAATTTTAACCACCTCCCCTCCTTGCCCAAACTTTCCCACTTGTCGTCTTATCTTGGTAATGATGCTGGGAACGAAAACATCGGGAGCTGTTTTCTTTTTGTGAATGGAACTGCACGTGATGTATTTGTATAAATTAAACATTATTGCGCTTTAATTGATTGGTGAGATAAGTTGTTCTTAAAGTGAAGGGAAGACGAGTTGAGAGCGATAAAATACGCATTGGATCTGCAGTGATAAATACAAACCTTATCATTTACGTATCTGAAAGCTTTCTTAAAACTGTACACATTTTCATATCTGTCCTTGGAAGCCTATGCAATTTTTACTTTCATGGTCATAGAGTTATTCAGTGTTGTCAGATTTTCAATGCAAACCTTAACTCAATCGAATAGAATTCAGAATGCTTACCTTAAATTGTACTGCATAGTTTTATTGTAAAAAAACCCTTTTTAAAACAATTAAGTATTGATATCTTATGGCAGGGCTGCCAGATATCAACGTTCACAGTTATGTTTTAAATTTTAATTTTCAATGTTGTTTACTTATGCAATATTTTATTCATATTTTATGCCCCCTTAAAAAAAATCCCATAAAATCAGATGCAAAACAAAAAAAATATGTTGTTAAAAATCGAAGTTTTCATTGAAAAAAAACTTGTACAATTACAATGCATTCTATCACGCATATTTTTGTATTTTTTTATCAGGGCACTTTTAGGCTTTTTACAAGTTTTGAATTTTGGAATCGAAGTCAGGAAAAAGGCAGATAACGTTACTTTTTTTACTTTTATGGGAAAAAAGCATTTCGTGACACTTTTCGCTTCATTTTTTTAAATTAGGAAGTTTAGAAGTTCATTTTTAAAGTTTTTTTTTCATAAAATTATTTTTATTAGGTCCTTTTCGGTACTGGGGCCTGATAGGACCGAGTCGGCTTTTGTTATTACATTTTTCTTAAAGCTAAGAGTAATTACAGAGGATCTTGTGTGTAAATGTTAGTGGGAGGGGAATTTTTAAAGTTTTCATGATTAAGAATTGACTCAAAAATTATGAAAATGCATATGGGACATTTATGCGAATATAGGAAACTTTAAGATTTGTAACCAGTGTGTTTGTAGTGTTAAATATCGGTGTGAATCGTCGCGTTTTGTATAGTTTTTTGTGTAAATATTGCCAAGAAGACGTTGTGTTTGTCGACGGGGAACGAGGAAGTCTCCCAATAAGGCAGCAACCCGTAGCTGCACGTCCCACACCGTGCGTTGATGCCGCTAGTCACCACTAGATGTCGCCGCTAAAGAACATCGCATGGGCGGCCATTGGGGGTGGTGATATGAGTTGGCACGTGAAGGTTAAAGGGGGCTTCTGGGAACCACCATCGCGATTGCTGGATCAGAAAGTCCGGTGATCAAGTTGCGAACGGTTGTCCGCAACCAAGTTAGTACCAACCCGCAATACCAGCGTTGGTAGCGTGTCCGTTGGACGGACCAGTGGAACCTGATACCATCAGGACAGCGCCCGGAACTCGCTACGTTCCGAGGAGAGACGAGAGCAGGAGCTACTCGTGTGTTTTGGACATCCAGGTAGGAATGTGCCATCCCAGAAGCATCCCAATACGAGCCCCGATCCCCAGCATTAGCAATCTAACCGCCATTTTGTCCCGCGTAGGACCCCTTTGTGTTTAACGGTTCACTTTGTGAACACTTGTGGTTTTCACCCTGGCCGTGCTATTTCCGGACCGGTGAACCACCCTACGAACCGTCAGCGTCCCCGTTTGACACTGTTCGTGCGCCTGGCCGTGTCCGTCAACTCCGCGACCCGAAACCCGGACTGTACCGACGGAGTCCTTGGACGCCGTCGAAGCCTGTTGCCCGTTACCAAGCACAGGAAGGGCGCGGACGGCAGGCGAGGGTCCTCGAAGGCTGCAGCCGAAGCGTCGGAGGGTCCATCCGACTGACAAGAGGCCACCCCCCATTGGCGAACTACAGGAGGAGCGTCTACGTCAGCAGGTAGGAGCAGCGACGACGGCAGAGCGGCGATACGGGGCCCCGAGCGAGTCAACGGTGCACCGGAAGTGTAAAGGAAGAAAGAAGAAGGACGAGTGAGGTAGGAGATAGAATGTAAGGACGTGGGACGGGAGATAAGTGCTAGAGGAGAGGAAGGGATCCCTGAATAAACCTGTCGACTGAAACCGAAAATAAACTGTAGTTTCCCTTAGGCAACACAGTGTTTTCTTGGCTTAGGAAATCTCGAGCGTCATGCCGATCCTGAGTGTAATCGTAGAGTACCATCCCGTGTTTAGCTCTACCATACTGGAAGCACAGCTCAGCAACCTCAAGTTGTTATAGATTGACATAAAAAAAAAGATTTCATATTTGATATTGTTTTTTAGATATTTGGAGCCAGAAAACTTACAAAATCCAACATGCATAATCCCGTGTGTGTTATAAATCAGCTTGACCGAAAATGTTAATTGATCACATCTGGATTTCAATAAATCGCCCATAAAAAGTTTGGTGGGGTCATTTAATAAAATCACAACATCGCTAACAAGCATCGACCCTTAAGATCCGCTGAGAAACCGGCTCGTTAGTATCAATCCGATCCGGGCCAGCTGGCTGGCGGTCTTGCTGGTCCACCTGTCAATTGTCGCTTATTTCGCCCATTAATGGACATTTGTTGTTAATTTACAAGCCCCATTTGTTACTACTCCGAGGCCGCTTGGCCGTAAAACTTTATTGTGCGCCTTAAAAATTCAAATGCGCACGATTAAGAAATTATGCCCAGATTTTGATTATTCATATTTCGCGGGTCGCGCGTAATTTATTGTTGTCCGCGGTTTTCTGTAAAACTGTTGCACACTACAACCCCTCGAAAAGGGGGAGGGGGAGCGTGCGCGCATTATAAAAACAGCATTTGTTTATTTACGGCCATTATAAACACACACACGAACGGAGCTGTTCCAGACGGCGCCACTGTCACGAGATTTTTTTTTTTTTTTGCAGGCGCACTGTCTACCGTTTTGGCAGCCGTTTTTGGTCTAGGCAATAGACAAATCGACGAAAAAACAGGGGGCTCCTTGAAGAGAGCTTGTGTGTCCACGCGCGCGCTCTCTGTCGGGCCCTCTCCTGGGCACCAGCTCTGACAAAGAACTGGTCTTGGCCAAGTGTTCCGCAAACAGTCGGGTCGAGGAGTCAGACACGCGATGATGGGTGTCACCACATGGCTGGACTGAGCGGGGGGTCAGTGGGGTGAAGCCAACAGCAGGTAACTTTAAGATTTGGGACAAGATCTGCTCTTTGGTCAGAACCAGAATGTTGTTGATTTGGGACAAGATGTACTCATTAGCCATCGTAGTAAAAGATTTTGAGACAAGTTATGTTTATAAACTAATCAGTCAATTTGACATTTGAGACAAGTTATATTCTTGGGATTTAAACAGTATTTAAACACCTGTAAGATGAAGATTTGAGACAAGTTTGGCATTTTGGCCATAGAGTAATCTACGTGCGTATGTATTGCGTGTACGTACACGAAAATAAAGTGAGGTTAAATTTTGTCAGCCAGCAAAACCAAATGGTGCGCTAGTGTGCGTACACGAAACGTCATAAAGCAATATTGCCAGTTAAAAATAATCGTTGATATCTGCTCTGTGAACAAAGCTGTGAGACAAGTGGTGCTCGTTGGATATCTTCGAGTAGTACACAATGACAAGTTTCCCGTTTCACCCCAATTGCCCCCAAACTCTTTGAAAACAGCAAATTCACCGTTTTTCAGCGCAAGAGCCCAACTTTTTTGACGCCTATCGATGGAGGAGGCAAATTTCTATTTCCCGACTTCTGTCCCGACTCTATCCGATCCGGGAGGGGGAAAAAAGAGGTGAAAGAGCGGCCGGTTTTCGAGATTAAAATGATTAATGCTCTCCTCCGCGACGGTGGCTCCGCCACGCCAAACTACCAAACTCTGGCGCTGGGCTTATTTTTTTTTTCATTAAATTGGACTTTAATTTTGCATGCATAATAAATTTCAAACTTGATTGGGGTGCGCGCACGGGACGTGCCCGGTGACGATGGATGGATGCTGGATGCTGTCCGCCGGAGCCCCATGACACGGCAACGACACGGCAGATAGAAATCTTTTATTCGCGCAACCTTGGAATTCGTGCGTGGGTGTCAAATGTTGTTATAGCGGTTTGTTGCCCCGCGAAACGTTGGTGTGGCCGGTTTCGTAAAGACATAACGAGACTTGTGACGCCCGGGTTTTTGCTGTTGGCCGACGAGAATCGAGTCTTTAAAACCCGGCCGAGGGCCACACACACGCGCGTAAAGTTCTGAGGTGCCAAGGTTCAACAGCTTTCGAAAACTTCAAACTTGGATTTCGCCTCCAAGCCGAGTCAGCGATTTTCAGGAAGAGGCCACAGATAATGCGTATCCGATGAGTCTTCAGAAAATATTAAATCTCATTAACAATGTGCCGACGCGGGACGTCGGGGCCAGGGTTTGAGCCGGGCTACCGCCTTGTGAAAGCCCGGGAAGGGCCACCCATCGATTTTTTTTTCTTCCCGCGCTCACGAAGGTCAAAAAGAAGGATTTTTATTGAGATGTTTTTCTTCTGTCGAGCCTCTGCTCGAGCTTCGATAGAGAGATGGAGAGGAGAGATTTTAATTAGATTACCGCTGGGAATTGACTGTTTGGGAGGGCAGGCCGTCCTCGATGGGGTGATGATCGGATCATTTCTCCCGTCTAATGATTCCCACAGAGTCGTTGAGATTTTTGAGGCGGGTGGGTACTTTGAATCGTTGCTTACCTGGAAAGAGGGGAAAAAAGTTCGTTAAAAATTGTCGACTGTTTCGATTTACAATGATTCTATAAATTATAATTTCTTCTACGTTGCTTGATTGGAATCCCCAGGAGAAAAAAAAACTTTCAAATGTTTTTTTTTTGTTAGATACACGTTAAAAAATATGAGACAAAATTGACTCTTTGGAAATGGCATTAAATAAATTCAAAATGTTAGACAAGTCATCATTGAGTTCAGATATGAGTCATGCTTTGTTCTTTTAACATCCAACAGTGAGTTAAAGATGAGACAAGATTTTCATTTGTCACCTTGAGTTAATAAAATGATGTGGGACAAGTTGTGACAAGTGGCAGTGCGTGGCCGAATGGTTGCGCTGTCCGCTTTGTAAGCGGATGATTCTGGGTTCGATTCCCATTTGCTCCAACCTACCATCGGATGAGGAAGTAAAATGTCGGTCCCGGCCTTGGTTGTTAGGCCGTTAAGTCATTCCAGGTGTAGGAGTCGTCGTCCCCATGCCATAAGTACAAACAACACACCAAACCAAGCCTACTCCGGTGGAATCGCTGGTGGCGGTTGGACTCGCAATCCAAATGTCGTCAGTTCAAACACTGGGGTGGAAGGTTCCTTGGAGTAGAAAGAGGTTTGGGTGCTCTCCCCATTCAAGCCTTCGGACTCCTAGGTTCGAGCAAGAAACTTGCAATAGAGACCACAAAAGACCCGGGGGTCGTTAATGTGGATGGTTTGATTTTTGGGACAAGTTGTTTAAGATGTTTACAATTCAGGATATCAAGATATCATACTCAAATGGTTGCCGTGATACAAATGAAACAATAATGTGGGACAAAGGTTCACATTAACCAGAAACAATCTCAACGATGATTTTAAAACTGGTTCGTGAGTGTCAAAAAATCAATTTCCGCCATATGATTGTCGAAATAACATATTGAGGCAACAGCTGCCATCATCGTACAAATCGCGGGTGTGTGATGAATCCGAAATTTTCATCAACAACAACAGAACCGTCCCGCCAACATAATAACCATCAAAGGCGGAACGATGCTGCAGCATATACTTCGCGCCGTTTCGAAATGCACGCCATCAATTGACCCTGCTGCTGCTGCAATCATCATAATCATCATCGCAGGGCGTGCACACCATCCCAGTTCAAATGTAAACCATTTTCCACTTCAGCTCGGGCTGTTGATGCAAGAGCTATGCGATGTCGATTCGCTCTCTGTAGGGTTAATTGAAGCTTCTGGGGTTAACGGAGGACGACGAGGGATCGTTAGCTATCCCCACCCGAAAAAAAAAACAAGACGTACTCACAAACACTCAGCTACATTAGTGAGATTCTTTTTCCCAAAAACAACATGCAACATCAAAAGCCGAGAGGCAAAACAGCATAAACCACTTTAGATAATGTTCGAATAATTTCACTCTCGGTTTCATCATCATCCTCATCATCCGCATCATATGGAGCGGACTGTGATGTGAACCAAAGCATAAGACCACAACTCGAAACTTTCAAATCTGGCCCGACCCCCGGGTTGGGGTTTCCCGGCTCTCTAGAAACTCCCAAAAACCGAGATCTATCGTGCAATAAATTTGAATCCCAACGAAACAGCACTGCCAGTCCAGCTCCATCAACTGGACCTCTCCAAACTAGAGAAAAAGAACGGGAAATGGCCGGGGAAGTGGGTATCCCTTGAGCTATGACTTGGTTAGCCCCAGCCAATCCCGATTCCGTTCTCAAAAGTGAACAGCTTAAATGACAAAGAAGTGGTTGCGACGACGATGACTCCTGCTTTACACCATGCTGCAGTGAACGTCTTATCTTACGTGCAGAACCGCTTCTTTCTCATTAAAAGGAGAACGCAAGAAGTGGGTTGTGAACGAGGCAGCCCCACCTATACCACCCACTCGAAGAAGGTGCTGCAGATGCACTTGTGGCGAGCTCCGGGGAGCACAGTGAAAAATAAAGACGCTAGTCTGATACGGACGTTGAGAGAGGTTACTTAACGCTACAAGATGCTACCAGACGCTATAAGACGCTGTCAGACGTTTGAAGAAGCTGTCAGTCGTTTGAAGACGTTACCAGACGCTACATTTGATCCTATAATCTCAAAACACTTTTCACAGTGCAGCTTTGCAGTTCGCGAGAATCCTGCAAGAATTGTTGCTCCCCAAACGTGCGAACCTTCGTTTTTGGTTGGCACTTTGTGAAACACGACAGCAACAGCAGGGAGAAACTTTTTCAAGGATTAAATTGGAATTTCGTTTCGGTTTTTTTTCGGTTCTCGAAACTTTCCTGCGACTTTGCCTGCGACGGTTCACATGTAATTTATGTCGGCAAGTTCGGCACACTTAGAAAGGGATATGCAGAGCGGACACGTTAATTAGCCGTTTGAAAGCGCAGATGTGGAGGAATCTTCCCCCTCTTAGAACAATATATAATCAACGAAACCGGTTCTGCGAATCCAATCGGCGCGAGGTCGTTTGAATCGCCAGAATGCCTCGGAGGAGCGGAGATGATAGCCCCCGCATTTGGTGCTGGCCGGAGAGGGCGCGCGAAATCTGACACCATATCGCAATATTTACGCCCCCGTGCTGCAGCAGCGCGCGTTTGATTAACATGCGCGGCATGCTATCGACGACACCAGAGTCCAGTGGAAAAGTTGTGGGCGGATTCGTCGGGACAGATATCGGGAGGGAAAAAAGACAGAATCCCTCCCGACATTGGAAACCAATATCGATTCAAATTATGAAACATTATTCTGAGCCTGGTGTGCACTCAAAAGAGGGATGCAAGTCAAGAATTAGGGTCACTACCAGACGCTATCACGCTGCTCTATCCTCCCAATTCGTTTTCTTTATCATTTGAATACCACTTTGAGAGCTATTCCCTCTCAGTTAGGTGCTACGACAAATACTTGTACGGTTTCAGCGGCACCTCTTGGTGACAAAGTTTCATTTGGGTGCACAACTTTTCAACGTTTCCTAGAAATGTAGAAAAAACTTCATTTTTTCCCCGCCCGGAAGCCCGTCATCGTGGAACAACTCGGTGTGAATTTGACGCATTGTGTCACCATTTGGCACCGCCACGCCGATGGTGTTCTGATAGTATCGTGCTGAAAAAACATGAATTCATACATTCCACGAAGGCCACGGTTCCCAGGCCTTGAACTGTCGTTCCAGAGAGAGAGTCGGTTGTTGTTCCGCAATTTCCACATAGATGATGCCTGCTGGAACTTCCCCACCAGTACTGGGTAGTGCTGGAAAGCGAAAGTGTGGCCCAGTCTGATTGGTATCCCTCCCTGCCTCTCTCAACCCTGAGGTTGGGTGTGAATATTGAAATTGGCAGCTGCAGAGTGGCTTCCCACCCTGGTGGGAGTTCATATCGCGGCGTGGCACAGGCGGCGCACATATGGGGAATTTTATGGAAATTGCGGTATTTGTGGGTGATTTAATGTTGAGCAGATACTTCAAAGTCGGTCAGGTGCAGCAGCGTTGGCTGTGGCAGCCGGCGGCGACGGTGGTGTGCCCTTTTTGGGTGGCCCATCGAAGGTTGAGAGCGTTCAAGTTCACTCGGGGAGTGAGGAATCGATACTGGGCCAATATTTGATTTTTGGTTGTTATTGGTTATGCATTATTTTTGCATGCGTAACGTCATGATTCGAAATCCGGACACTTAGTAGCATATCATTTTCGTTATAGCTGACAAAAAATCATGTAATAAGTTAGAAATGAAGAAATATCATCAGGATGTAGTATTAAGAGTCAGTTTTAAGAGAATGCATGAAAAATATGTGTTTTCTAACAATTTTTCATTAGAATTTGAAAATTAAAATGACTTGTTGTGCTTCGAATCCCGGACACTGATAAAAGCTGATTCGAAATCCGGACACTTTTGCTTCGAATTCCGGACACTCGTTTTTGCTAATGAATCGCACAAATTTGGACTGAAATGTAAGTGAATGGCATTCTTTAGGTCCCAAACAAGCTGTTGACATCAAAACAATCGATATTTTATATAAAAATTTGCTAGAATTTAAAGAAATCCAAACCATAAATTTCTGCTTTGCCTTCCCGGTGCTTCGAACGCCTATGAAATATTTCACGTGAAAAGTTTCGTATTTTTTATAATCTTATAATTTTATTTTATTTAATTGTTTTGACATTAACTACAGCGTTCAAACAAACTTTAAATGAAAGTTGATGTTAGAATTCATCAAATAACACAGTTTTGACATTCATAATGCGAACTTATATCCAAATAATTGATAAAATAAGATGAGGTGTCCGGGTTTCGAAGCGTCCGGGAATTCGAATCATGACGTTAATCAGCTTTTCTTGAAACTTGTGGAAAATATCGATTTCCGTTTGCTTCACAACAGTTTGAACTCTCGGAAAATATCGAATAAGATCTCGAAATCATTTTCAGTGACAGCCCATCTCAGAATCCGAAGCGGCTTTAGGTTTATTTATAAGTTCAACATCCAATCGAACCTCAGCCAAATCCGGTATCAATTCTAGAACCACATCTGAAGAACTGTCAGAATTACATACACAATATCGCCATGAGCAACTTTCAGAATTTGAACCAAATCAGGAATCAACTGACAACATTTCTATTGAATCAAACCAACATAAAGCGGGTTTGATTCCAGAAACAAGAGTCAAAACATTAATCGCAGTCGAAATAACAGTCGCAATTCAGTCCAAACATCTAAATCTTATTAAAACTGAGCTTGATTTGAAATCTGAACCACTATTTTTAAAATTTGGATCCGGAATCTGCATTGGAACCAATCACAATTTCGGCATAAGGTAGGAAGGTAAAAAGCATGAAGTTATTAATGTCTGGAGTGAATGTCAAACGGAGCTTCGAGCACAGAACAATATCCGCCAACCTTCGAATTTTAGAGCCTCTAGTGTGTCTCCAATCTCCGATAGATGCAAAAATGTTCGTATTAGATTCTGGCAATAGTTTGAAAAGCCCCCAACCTGCATCTGTCCGATGACCTCAATAAAATAGAGGGCTATCAAAGTTGACCCAGACTAGTTTGTCCCGTCAGAAGGTTCCCAAAACCCCCGGCGCCACCTTCCAATTAACTCCGGAAAAGCGTTCACACACATATAGACAAACACGCTGCAACAAAAGCAAACAAAAAAAAAGCAATTCGCACTCTCTCTCACACACATACACGGAGGTGTCCTTTTCGATTGTGCACGGCTTCAAAGCGTATCACACACAGTTGGACGTCGGTCCGTCCGTCCGTCTGTCCAGCGCAATGTCCCGGGGGCGACGAATGCGACACTTTCCGTTGTTGCAGCAACATCTCATTTCGGTTTACGGACGTCGACTACCCCTCGACTCCGCTGTCGGGATGACGCCAATCGTTGGGGCGGGATCGGGTGTTTTGAGAGAGAGCGTGTGGGAGTTTGGTGGGGTGGGTGGGATACCTCAATTGATTGTACAGCGATGCCCTCCCGCCCTGAACTCCACGGAAGAATGCACCAGAATGGACAGCAAAGAGTAGGGTGGTTTCTATATTTGAGATGAAATAGATATTGAAGATTCAGCTTTGGTTCAAATTCTGTATTGAGTTTCAGATTAATTCCTAGATTCATGGCATTTTTTGAATTTTAATGTTCTATTGGTTCCAGATTCCGGAATTGAAACTTGAGTTGTACCTGATAACAGATTTTATATTGTGTTTTTTCAATGAGTCCAGTTGACATCTGATCACCCTAACCCAACCAAACTGACTCTCACCGAAAAAAAACCTCAGCAAAATTCCGTCACATCAGCGAAACCTTATACATATGACCACACGTGCACCGACTCCCGACCTGGGGAGCAGCGACAAATTGCTATGACTCTACGGGGTTGGGCCAGGTTCGTCGCTCCTAGTTCATCGGTAGGTCGAACAATCAAGGGCAAGGTGTTGGGTTGACCTCCCCCAACGGAGGTCGTCGTGTGGCGACGTCGGCGGCAGCAGCAATCATGCGAAACTTGAGCATAAAACAGCACCTCCCTCAACTGCGCGGCCTGGCTTCCAACGGTTGATGAAGGAGCGACTCCATGGAGCGTAAAATAAAAGAGTGAAATTGCTTTCGCTTGTGTCGGCGGGCTCGGGCCTTGCCAGAGGAATGTTTTGCAGCAAGTGCAGCACAGTCGATCAAACCAACTGGAAGACAAAGTGATACCCATATACAGAGAGAATGGAGAATGACGACCGACTGAACTGGAAAGTGAAAGATCAAAACAAAATGTGCCAAGTGACCCTTGGCGCGGAAGGCCACAGAATTGGGCTGCACGCCCAATTATATTGCGAAATCGAGCCTCTGACGTCTGAATCAGACGTTTCGATACAATTGGTTCGAATGGCGTTACAACTAGATGATTTTGAGTCGCAGATCGATTTTTCAAGAACCAATTGGCATCCTTTGAGAGGAGGATTCCTTCCGGAACTCAGCCTATCTGCCAGAATCGGTAGAGACGATGGAACTTCCGCGTTCAGCCGGTCCCAAAGCTATTTTAGAACTCTTTGCGTTCACCAGCCAGCAAACGGAAGGGTAAATGGAAAATGAATACTGTCAACGACGGGTCGTCGAGATGAGACGCCGTCCGGGAACCTTGGAGAGAGCCCACCCCCGGGCGGGAAGAAATAATTTAATAAGTGCTCAGGGAAAGATGAAAAGAAATTAATTATGAATGGTTTGACGAAGACGGAAATTAATAGCCACTGGTGGAAACTCCTTTGAAAAGTTTGCGTCTTGGTCGGGACGAAAGGGACCCGGTGGGGAGAGGGGAGGATTGGCCAAAGGGTGACCAATCTGGTGCGCGCACACGGAGTAGCCGCCGGGGGGATTGTTTGGCAATTAGGAAACACAAATAAACGTCCCCGCGAGGGAAAACGGACCCCGATTTGCGCGCAGAACTGGACATCATTTGCGGGAAGGTCAGCGGCTGCTGCAGTTTTCTTGGGAAATATCCTCCGGGGTGTTGGTTGTTCTGATTTTCCGAAAAGCGCCACGGGGCTGTTGGGTTTGAATTATTGTGCAGCAATTTTGAACGCAAATTAAAAGACAAATTGAAGACTTCGAAATCCCGAATAAGGTTCTGAATTGGTTTAAAATCTCCTTCCAATTAAAACAAACAGCTTTATCTTTTTGAATAAGATTTTGAATAAGGAGATTGGAATCTACTCAGATTTTATCACTAATCTATCATATCTAAGATAAGGGTAATTCTCCGCCAACTCAAACGAAATCGGAAAAAGTTGCCCCGATCCTTCTTCGATTTGTTGAAACTTTGCCCTATGAGGTAATTTTTGTCCCTGATAACGAATCCGAGCTCCATTATTTTGCTTGTAAAAATTATGAAATTGGTCGTCGTTGATCACCCGCTACAGACACGAACGACGAAGCAAAGAGAAAAAAGTAACTTTTTTTTCCAAAAATCGCGATACTCGTGATGGTCATTTTTTTAGAATTGTCTGCCCTACAACTTCGTAAAATATTTTTACTCTTTTAAAGTTCTAGAAAACGAGAAATCAGCAAATGATTTTTTTCTAAATAAAAAAATAAGTTATTGCAGATTCCAAAGTACATTAAATTTCTTATAAAATTTCATAAGCCAATATTTATTACAGTTAAATAAAGAAAACAGGCAAAATTTTTCGAATTATTTTTGTATTTTTTTTCGATGAAAAATACATCTTTTTCTTTATTCTGAGTACGCCATTAAATTGGGAGTCCAATTTTACATAAAGTCACTTTGATACCAAATTTACAAGCCATCACCATATTAGACAAGGCTTTTTTCAAATGTTCAAAAATGGAAGGGATCGTACCGCCCCTCCGTCACAAGATATCGAAAAATTGAGCTCAGATAAGGGACAAAAATTACCCCTTAAGACAAAGTTTCACGCAAATCGGGGCAATTGACGTGTGAGTTGGCGGAATCAAATTTGACGCTGGAGTGTTTTAACAAATACTTTTATTTGAACTAAGCTGCAAACAGATAAAATCTTGCCGAAATTATGTCAACCCTGGTCGGAAACAAGAGAAGTGATGTTGCAGCAAGACTCTGAATTTGACATTAGCACATAAACTCGTTATTGACTTTTCGTAGCCAAACGCCTAAGATTATCATCTTTGTACCGGTTTAGTTATTAGGATTGAAATGATTCCACTCCCTTCGGAAACCCCTTTAGAGAAAGTTCAATAGTTGGAGCATTTTCGAGAGTGCTCGACATTTATGCAAACCCAAACATCCAGATAAATAACCGTCATCTGTTCTACGGATCCGATGGCGGGGACGAGCTGGCGCAAGAGATCGACCCCCTCGGGCCGGAAGTCAGACCGAGTTGTTTATATTCGAATGGATTAGGTTTCAATTCGAAAAGTTCTTCTTCGCCCTGCGGCCGTTATGTCTTTGAAGCTCTCACAGACTGTGTTATCATTTTCTCTCCCTGCGTCTCCTGCTGGCTAGACCGGGTTGAGAATCGGTGCACGTTCCCCGGACTGAAACTTTGGCGCTGGAATTGCTTTTCAGTTGGGAAAACAAACACAAACACTCCTTCGGGGAAGAGAACACTCTTCCCGAAGGATAACAACAATAAATGCATCCGGAACCTTTTGCTGCTTACTCAATGTCGTTTTCAATGTGTTTGGCATCACTTGCCCAAATCTAAAGCTTAAGGGGTCTCAATTATTCTGCGATGCTACCCGTCCAGAGCCGGACGATCGGTGGAATGGTTTTATGATGGCGGAAAACCGTCAATTTTACGACCCTACCGCTGTAAAGTCGTTATCGGGAACCCATCTCTCATCGGATCCTTGGGGCTGGGAAGGGGTCGAAACAGCTCCTCAACAGGTCCGCTTCGAAAGTCACCCCCCAAAAAAGGAATTCCAATCACGGCTCAACGGTCGTCTGAACCGAAAAAAATAACCCATCCTTTTATTCCGAAATTGTACTTTTATTGATCTTTCCCGGTTCGCTTTGGGATCCCCCCCCCCTCCTTACCACTCCGGAACGGTTACGGTCGGTTGGCGTGGATGAGACGGAAATCCCTTTCCGATTTGGTGTTATTTGTTTTTGTTCTTATTAATGAGTGCCAATTTCGGGGCGATTTTTTCTGCGCTGTCGTCTTTTCGCTTTGTACCCTAATTTTCGCAGCCTGGAGGCGGGATAAGTCCGGAATCCCGGCGACCTTATCCGGCGGCGGTGGCTGCTGATCTTGAAAGTGATATCGGTTCGATGAATTCCCTCCCAAAATGATACAGTAGTTGATCCGGCTGATGATAGGGTACGGCTTGAGGGGGGAATCGATAATTCTAGGTCTACAATATTCAGAGGGTTTGAGTGTTTTCGAATGGCTTCCAATCCAGACGATTTATGTGTAACAACTGCACTTTTGGTTCAGAATCTCCGAGGAATCAACATAAATCCCAACTACAGCATCCAGCTTTAATAACAAACCAGATCCCGTAGCAATGTGTTCATTTTAAACTTTATGGGTCGGCCATTAAATCCGTCAACGACGACGCCGACAACGCACACAACAAACTGTCACACACGTTGTCAGCAGAGCCGCCCCTTTCCTGTTGCCCTGTTGCGCGCGTCCTGGTGTGTGACCTCGACGCACACGTGTGGGCGCGATAAGACCTCCCTGTCCTGTCACCTCAACGAGAATGGGGCAACAGGGGGTAAGGTGGTGCCGAAGCAACTTTATCAGTCGAAACGAGCGAGAGAGAGATTGTGTTCAGGCTCATATGTTTCATTGGCTTATTTTTATTTGGTGTAATTTGTTTTCCCACTTCACGGTTGACTGATTTTATCGCGGCCGCGTCCCTGATGCTCCGTAAAAAATTGGTTACACCAGCAACGAGCAGGCAAGTGCCACTGTTGATGCTGGGGCACAGTGGGATTGGACCTGAATCAAAGTGAAAATAAAGGTTAAAAAAGTTTAATTTGCAAGTTAGGAAAGGAACCATTGCAAAATGTAAGGATTAACTTTTTGAGTATTGTTTTCTTTTAATTTTATTTATGCAATTTTAACAATTTTAATTTTAAGTTCATATTTTTGTGATTATTTTTATTGATTTTAGGCACTTTGAGAATTAGTGCGTTTCTTCATTTGTGGCTAAAAAATCATATTATATTATTTTATAATCAATTAAGTAATATTTATGTACTATGCTGGTGTCAATTAGCATAATCTACATGTAAACTATGTCTGAATACGTCATCCAACCAATTCTTGGATATGTAATCAAAAGACCTTTATAACAAGTCTAAAAAGACCTTTTAAACAAGTCGAAAATCCTACTTTCCCAAAGTATTGTCCACCTCTCCCTTTTCCACCGTGCAACATTTGGTCCCTGTTGGGGCTCCCGTTCGACGTCCGAAAGGGTCAAAGACCACGCGCCGGGGAGCAGGGTTCCCGCGAAAAGACACGTGCACGTTGGAGGCTGAGACCGTGGCAAGAGCATAAAACCGAAAAATAAAATACATAAAAATTTAACAGCATTCTGGTGTACTACGCGCGCGGGGGTAAACCTGGACCTGGCGCAACTCTGGCCGGGGTGGGACGGGGCCGAAAAAATAAACATGGTTCCAGTGCAGTGCAGTGACACGGACGGTAAAGGATTAAAATCTAGGACGGTTGAAATAAAATTTCACTACGATATGGTCCAGCGCAGCAGCATTTGAGGATTTTTTGGGGGAAAAGGGACAAGGTTTGGGGTGGGAAAACCATTTCCAACGATGACGACGACCGACGGGCCTCACTGAGTGAAACAACAAGAACATGTCACTTTCATTAGTTTTAATACTATTGGGGTAGTTTTAAGCCGATACGGTTGCAGTG
Source organism: Culex pipiens pallens (assembly GCF_016801865.2). Lineage (NCBI taxonomy): Eukaryota > Metazoa > Arthropoda > Insecta > Diptera > Culicidae > Culex > Culex pipiens. Next base: position 58,892,219 of record NC_068937.1, on the reverse strand, counting down.
GTATGGAAAAAAGGCTGATGCTGCTGCTCTCTGATGCAATCAGGTAATGTCCGGAAAATTCGGTGCAGCGGAAAAAAGCATCAGCGCTGTGTGCCTGTGTGTGTGTGCGGTGGGTTTAAATTTTCAAGTAGCGTTTTTCCGGCGCTTTGGTTGCCAATTTGAAGAATTAATGGCCAGTGGAAGCCAACCGAACCGAAGCCTAATTGCAAATGAGTGTGCATCTCCGGCTGGCTGGGCGGAAAATGGTGCTGAAAGCTTTTCAGAACCCGGATTTTTTCGGGGAACTTTTGCTGTGAGTGTTTGAATGAGTGATTCTAACCGCTTTCATCTATGTCACCGAACTTGATGGCTAATGGACTTTACGGGTAATTGAGCTTTAATTTAAAGGCAATGGAATTCCAACATAATTGCATTTGCATTTTTTTCACCCAACAATGTTCATTTCTATGAAGTTGCGCTAGCTGAATTTAAACTACGTCGTAAATACCAATATTAAATTAAAAAATATTTAAAGCTTGAATTTAAATAAAAAGACTTATGAATGTTCAACGTTCAAAAACTCTTTGTTACACGCGATTTCTCAATTTCCACCAATCGGAAGTTCATTGAACGCGTGACTCATCCGTTATTTTGACATTCCCTACACCACCACAACAATCCAACTACAAAACAGCACTTGACTTCCGTTCCGGCGGCGCCGAGCAAAAAAAAAAAGCAGATTCGCCAAGATCTCGCACAGGAAGATCATAAATAACCATCGGAGTGTCACTTTTTACTCCTTGTCTTGTCTCGTTTGGCCTCTCGAAAAACTTCCTAAAAATAAAGAGGGGAGACGACAAAAATTCGCACACATTTTTACACACATGGTCGGTTTGATCTATTTTGCCCCCGTCCGGAATGTATGAACTAGTATGGTGGTGCGGCTTTTCCGGCAGTGGTTTTTATTGCCTCCGGAATTCGAAATACTGTCCAAATTTGGCTTCTGACTGGGCCTGCCGTTTCATCTCAGATAATGTGTCCGCTTGGGCAGAAATGATGAAAATTAGTTGGGACTTGCGTGAGCTTCGAAAGGGAATTGGAGGACTGATTAGATAAAAGATTTGAAGGGGGAAAATGGAATAAAGTTTGCGGATTTTGTATTCTGTGTAAGATGCTGGAGTAAGAAATTTTCCAATGTAATTCCTAGTCTGAAAAGCATTACAGAATATTTTACAATATTAAACATTCTTGAAATATATGAATTTATAAAAAAGAAAACATTTAAAAACCATTTAGAAAATAATTCAATCTGAAGATTTCATATATTTCTTTTATTAATTTCAACTCATTTTCATGAAAAAAAAACAAAACTCTTTAGGAATATTGACAAAATCGTATTGAACAACAGTTTCGTAAGTAAAGTTAATTAACTATTAACTATTTCCTATTTGGCGATCTTTTCCCTTCTGGATTCGATTGCTTAGTAAAGGGAAGGTAGTGTATCGTCACAAACTGGACCTTAGCGAAGACACCTTAGGAAGACAACCTATGGAATGTTAACATTAACCTTAACATGTTAACATTAAGTTGATTAATAAACTGTCACTGAATCCGCTTTGTAAATGCCGGCCCCGATACACTTCATGGGTACTTTTTTTTATTTCCAAGATAATCGATAAATTTTCACAACTTTAAATAAAACTTATAACATTAAAGCTTTGTTAAATAAAATTAATCCTGGAGGTTCTTAAACAATGTTACCAATTGTTTGTACTTTTGTTCATTTTTATTTAACAAGTGTTTTTTTAAACCATTGATTCTTCTGTAAAGGAACCTCTTTTTCTAATTAAACGCGGGTCTTGAAAACGACTTTAAATGAAATTTTAATTTGAAAAAAAATCATTGAATTATGCTTTTTAGTTAACCTACGCTCGTTTGAAGGAACATTAGAACAATACTCAAATACAACATTTTCCTCAAATTTGGTCAGTTGGGAGTTGTTGTTCTACAGTACTCCCAGTTCAGTTCTCAAAATATTACAATTTTTGATGCTATTTGAGTGTAGTTCCTTAATCAAGTATTGTTTCAAATTGCTGAATCGTAATACTTTTATTTCAAAAAATAATCGATCTAAACAAATTGACATAAAGTTGGATAAAAATGAAACAAATGTATTCTACAAGTCTAACCAAACACACATTTTCATGATAAGAATACAACATTATCAATAATGTATGGTTCAAACGATTCTGAACAAAACAAAAAAAAATTCTAGAAATAGAAAGATTGAAGTAACAAATATTATCATGATATCAATTATACTGTCGGATTAGATTTTTTACCATGCAAATCAAATGTCTCAATTCTTTTAGAAGAATATAAATATTAAACTTTCTATTTGAATCATGGATTAGGATGACTTTTATTTTTTTAACAAATACTTCAATTCACGTGCAATAAATTTGTGATGAAAATTGTTTCGTGATAATTCTATAGTTTCTTTGTTTCAAAATTGAAAGACTTATTGATATCTATGTAATTTAAAAGAAATTGTTTATTTCGACTAGGGTAAAAAATGATTGGTTTGTTATACAATTAATGAATTTGTTGTGTAAAGAACTTTAGTTCCACTCAATATAATCTCCAAAAACAAATTGAAATCTCTTTTATCGCCCTTACTGGACCTATCTGTTACTGTAGAAGAATTTACGATTTCCCAAGAATCGCTGGTGTAAAACGAAACAAGTGTTCCCCCTTCTTTCAAAACATTATGTTCGTAATAGCCCAAAATGTCTTCAATCATTGCGCCCGTCCAAAAAGTGCATAATTCAATGAAACTCGATCGTTGAGACGAAAACAAGCCCCAAGATCCAAGTGAAGTGATTAGCCGCTCTCTGCTCTGCGCTTAGAAATGGAAAACCCCGTCTAATTAGAATGGTGCAACGTCGAGGCTTAGCTGCTGCTGGTTATGTCATAATGACTTTCTAGACGCAACCATGCGGTCGAGGGGCATAAACAACATATTCCATTTTTATGGACCTCTGGCCCGCCGGTCTGGTGCGACTCACAAAACCATGTCCAATCATGTCAAGTCAAGAGCACGCACACACTCTGAATTCGGTGCATAGCCAGTCGGCCGACCGGCGACCACATGTAAAATAACCTCGTCATTAAACAAAATTCTAATCATCTTCATTTCCCCCGTCTTCTCCGAGGAAAACGGACGAGTCTCGCTCATTTTCTAATAATAACCATTTTCGTGATGAAATGCGCTCGCGCGAAGCGGCGACTCAAGCCGGAGATGAGAAAAGAGTGGCGATAATCTCAGCAGTGAGCGTTAGAGTGACTGGGAGAATTTGAAATTTGCTTATTATTTTACTCAAACTTGAAAAAAAAAAAAACTTGAAATTACATTGAGCTGATCCTGAGAAACTAAAAGATCTTTTTTGAAAAGTTGAGGAAATTCCTCGTCACCCTATCGACCATTCACTTGTCGGAGTGTCGGTGGTCATTAATCGGAAGCTGCCAAAGGGACTTCAAATATGACAACGGTGCTTCGTTTTTTCCCCTTTTCTCCCTCTCCCTTGAGTGTCGAACTGCCGAAGATGATGACGATTGATAGATCGGTAAATTGATGCGAAAAAAAAGTAGAAAAATTCCACCCCGATTCGATTCGGAATCGCGAGCCGTCCTCCGTTTCACGAAATTGGCTTGGGGATCATTTGTCTTCATCTGCGCTCGGAATCGACCGTCAGTCGCGCGCAGAGAAGAAGCCGCGGCGGCCCTGACTAGGCGGGCGCGCGCACTCGACTCGACATATCTCAATCTTAATTCGACTAATTCCTCCGCGGAGACAAATATCGAGGTTGATTAGTACGGGCGGTGGTATTTTTCGGGGGAGCCGAAACTTGATGTATTTATGGGCAAAAGGGCGGCTATATGAGTGCTGTGCTGGCAGGTTGCCAAAGTGAGACAAATGGATTTTAGTTTGCTGTTGGAGCGGAGTGAACTTTTATTGTTGCGCATAAACATTTTTGATTCTTGAAAACCATGCTCGAGAAATGTCAGCTTAACTAATGATACGTTCTCAGAATCATGATATTTGCGAACGCGAGAATTTCGCCTAAAAGCATCTTATGAAACACTTAAAGTTCAATTTCGTTTTCGCAGAAAATCAGTTACCTTTATTTCAGCAAAAACGCCAAATTAATGCAAGAAGTGTTTTACAGTTTACTAACTGCTTTACGTTTCAAAACATTAAATTCTGTTCAAAATTTTATATGATTTCGTTTTCTTACACGTATGCGATTCTGAACCACAATCCCGCCTCGGGCTGCGATCTTAAAAGGTGTAAAAACTAATTTTCAACCAATTTTGATCTTCGAAAAGCATTGAAAAGAAGTATGATAAAAGTGTCAAAAGCTGCTAAGAACTTATATCTTTTACAAACGAAAACTATGACAAATATCGGCTTATTATGGACCAATCCTCAAATTGATACGTAGTTAAGTCAATGTCAAAAGTTTTATTCAAGAAAAATATGAATATAAACCATTCGAAAAAAACAAGTTTGAAAATGGTTAGTTACAATGGGTTCGAGCTCAAACTTGTTTACAGCACAATTGAAAATATTTTTTGGATGTATTTGAGACCATCATTGTGATTTATTAAAATCATACTCGTGTCTTGTTTCATTTATAATATTATTTTGCTGGGAAAGCAAAAATAAGCTCAACTCTAATGAAAATATAATAAGTTTTAAAAATTTAGTAGATCAATTTCATGGAATTTTCTTTTGCACGGTTTTATTCTGGGAAACCTTAAAGCTCAAAACAGGTCTATAACAGGAATTGACTCATTGTGTAAAATGAACACAAAAACAAGGACTTCCCGTAATATTATCCGCTTGCAATTCAAATAGCCATCGTTTCTGTACAACATAGAATAAATACGAAGCGGTACACAAATTCGCTTTTGTTCCAATGGTTGATAAAATTGAAATGCCAGCATTATTGTCGAATTAAAATCCACCCTTCCCTTCCCTTTTCCCCACTTACTCACTCGTCCTGACGTGATGTGTGTGTAACAGAGCAAATCACCAGCAAATTATCATTTTAACACCGACCACCACACCCCCAAAAAAGCTCCCCGAAACAAGCTCACATGCGACCACGATATATCTGTAACGAACGCGCGCGCCCCGTGTTTATTCTCGGTTATTATATTAGCCAACGCAGCAAAGCTCACGTCCGGTTCTGTTTTATAGCTTGCTTTTTTTTTTCTTCCACCCTTATCGGAATGGTCTCCCCCCTGACCACCCGCACTTCTCCTGGGAGTCACCACCCCCTTCCAGCCCGCAACAGCTGTCTGATTTTCCACCGTGACGTCGTCGTCCTCGACCGAGGCGCGCTGGCGTTTCCAGGAAAATTCAATTCAAAGCCACAACATCGTTTTCAACAAAACCAAAAGCTCACTCTCTACACTGTGCGACAGAATTTTTTGGCGGGTTTAGACAAACATTGTAACATTGCATTGTATGACCCTCTGATTTACAGGATTGAGGTGATTTTTCGGTTATTTATCCCTATTTCAGGTAATGTACCCACTATGGATCTATTTGGTCCAATTTCTAAGGTGATTTAACTTAAAATCTGTGAAATAGTTTTCCTGGAGTAGGTTTGTATAACATAAACAAGCTGACATTGTCTATTTTGAGTTAAATATATTAAATTGAATATTCATTCTAAATTTTAAAATTTCCCCAAACCTTAAATATTTTTTCCTGTCGAGCAGTGTCCAACAACCGAATCTTCAGCTCCACACTGTGTGAGTGGAATGACCCAGCACTTTGTGGGTCAGGCCGATAGCATTTTCCGCTGGGGTGGAGGCGCCCAATCTTCTGATTCCTCGTCGCCCCCACCATGGGGGTGGGTAGTGGCACACGTGTGGCACAGTGCCACACACCTGGGAATGTTATCGATCTGGCTTCTTTCGTGTCTTGGCTCGGCTTCCACGAAACGCGCACCCTGGCCGAGGGTGGCAACAACACACAAAGGACAGAAGAAAAACTAACTTCCTTGACGTGTGAGAGAGTGTAGGTTTCTGTTTATGTTTAAAAAAGCAAAGTTAAACATGTGCGGCTCCAGGTTGATGTTTACTTGTTTTGAAAGTGTGGCTGGTAGGCGGTTAATTGTGCAGGAATTTGTTTTGTTCTGGGATATTAAATATTTTATGAAAATTTGATATTTGATATAAATGTTGACATATCATCGTGATTGTGAAATGATTTTGGTTTAGGGACAAAGTAACACAATCAAGACAATTTAACAAATCATATTGATTTCTAAATTTGGCAGACCCAAACCTATAAATGCTGCTAAGCAATGTAATCTCAAGATTCTGACATGGAATTGCAGCTTTACAGCAAATAAATTATGAGCAAATTATGCAGTTTAACCGTTCGCAAAATCGGCCATAATTTGCAAGTTAATGCTACATGGATAGAAATCCTGTAAGCTAATCCGGTAACTCTATGTTGTCCACGAAGGGATAAACTGGATTTTAAAATTGTTTTTTAAGAATCAACTTCGCGGTCTTTCTTGACAGAAAGTATTTTGTTTGACGCACCGCCCCTGTTAACATTAATGTCCCATATACATTTTTATCACATTTGAGGTAATGATGCAGCTTGGTTCGAAATCATGTGCACTTCCAGAAAATTTTAAAATATATTAAAATTTAGCACTTAGCTTTTGTGTGGGACAAATTTGCCTTGAATTATTCTCAATTTGTTGTTCCGTTGATGCATCGTAAAATATCGTCTCTAAATAGTTGACTCTGACTATAACAATTACTTAACATGAAGTTTATTTATAATTTAACGAACATTATTCATTAATGATTCCTTTCCGCATATATTTTTTCCCTGATTTCTTCAAAAAAATTGATTGAATTTTTCAGAATTTTCAATAAAGCCTCCATACCTATTCTTGTCTGTACTAAAATTAAAATTATTCATCCATTTGAATTTTAATTTGATCATTTGAAAAATAAAAAAATAATTAATTAAATAATTAATTAATTTTGGTAAAATAAGACAGTAAAAGGCATCTTACCATCTTAAATCACACAATGCATTCTCTATGTTTGCTTCTCCGATGATGCTTTACCAGACAATGGAACATTAGTTTACCAAACAAAATATTTTTCATTTAATTAAGTTTAACTTCATTGCTAAAGCAAATTTAAAAATAACTTTAATTCACCATCTACCCTTTAAAATTGTACAAAACTGCGTAGACGGACACAACCCAATGCTTGGCAGAAATTGCACAAGGAAAAACACCCATCAACCCCCTCCAATCAAAACAACACAACGACCAACCCACCAACCGACGACGACCTGATGATATTTTAACTGACATGCTAATACGTTCACTTCCCGGAAGGATCCACACAGGCCTCATAACGAGGAGCTACCGCAACGCGTTAAAGGCAAACAAAGAAGGCTAGGAATTTCCCAGGATCAACATCACACAAATCCACCACCCACTGCGAATTTCACTTTGACAAGTTAAAAGAAGAAAAAAAAGCGCCAGTTTAAGGTCTTACCTTGACATCGATTTCAGCGCTGCTCCGGAAGATCCTTCAAACTCTGTCGTACTCTTCTCCTTGTTTTTCTTTGCTCGTTTCTTCTGTCTCGTTGGCTCCAAACTCAATTATCCAATTATTCTTCCACGTGGCTAAGCGTTGCGATGTTGTGTTTTGCTTGCTTCTAAACTTAATTTTCCGGTTTTTCACTTGAATTCACACTCTCTTTGCTGCTGCTGCTCCTTTGTGTGTGTGTTTCGTTTGATTTTGGCACACCACAACTTCACATCAACTCTCGGCGCTGCTTTCAGTTGAGGGACATTTGGCACAGTTTCACTGTTGTCGAACTTGTATCTTCCTTTGCCCTCCTCGTTGCGAACCACTCACGTCAGAATTCACTCACTTTTTTTTTTAGCACTACACAAAGTTGAAGCGTCCAATCAGAATTTCTGCGCGCCGTGTTGTATTTTAATTTTCCCCCCTTTGACGCGCCTTCAAAAACACTTCTTTTCTTGTTTTGCTGAATTTTCTTTTGAGCAGTGTCGAGCTTCTTTCCCGGCGTTTTTGTTGCAGCACTGGATTCAACCTGCCCAAAACGGTCCACGAGTTGGGAAAAACTTTAAATTCGTTCTTCTGCTCTGTTCTCTCTGCGGCGGCCGAATTTTCACCTTCAAATTTTGTAGGTTATGTCTAACTTTTCACCCCCACCGTGTTGTTCCCGCGTTTCACCTTGATGCAAACTTCCCCAAACTCTTCATTTCCCTCCACAGTTTGGAGAATTTTCCTCGACTTTTCTGGCCTCTATGTTTGCTCTCCTCACTGCTGCTGCTGCTCTTCCTCACCAGCGATGCACATCCTTGCCCTGGTGCCCTTTGGAAAATTCTCTCCACTTTACCGTAGTAAGCCGTGACCGTCTCTTGACGGCAAATATTGACAGTGACACATGCGGGTCGTCGTCCCGGGACGGACACAGACACAAAAACGACCAACCAAGCTTTCCTTCACACTCACGAGTCTTGAGCTCGCTGGCTCTGGCTCGTAAACAAAAACATTAAATCGATCGGCGTGAGCGTTTTTCACGAAACTGCGTTCACTAGAACGTTTCTCAAGTGGGGAGCAGTCACTAATCAGCCCGCGGGTCCGCCAGGGATCCCCAAAAAAATCGACAAAACCAAAATCTTTCCAGGTTCTCGTGAATGCTCGTTCACGACGACGAGCACGGGAGCAGTGCGTTACGACGTGCGGAGGATACGCGACGACTGCGACGGCTGTTGTATGCTAACTAAATTATGCTCCAGATTTTTCACTGCGACAACCCTCCCGCCAGAGACCCGAGAGTCGAGCCGAGTGGTCGGCGCTCTCGCGAGCGCTGTAACGTTCGGGTCGTGCCACGCGAACCCGAAGAGCGGCCGTTCGGAGCTTGCGCGTGGCAGGCTCGGAGCCGAAGAGCATGCCATGGGCAGCGCGAGCAACATAAAACGCAACGACGAACGCGAGTGAGAAAATGAAGAAATATGTTTGACTTTAATCTCAGATAGCAGCAGGCTGTGTGTGTTTGTGTGTGCCTTTTAAACTTGACTCCGATGACGATGACGTTTAATGACGATGATGAGCGTTCGTCCCTCGTGAACCAGCTCAGTGATGGCGCTCGCGAGGGGAACGAAGAAGGAGCAGAGGAAGAGACGAATGAACACAGCGCGCGGCTGCTGGATGAGCGGTTCGCGTGTCACTTCCAAATATGTTGCATCCAAGTTGTTGTCGTTTGAGGCAGAGTATTATAGTTGGTGGTGGCGCTACAAATGTGACCAATTACGGAGCTACGAGTGAGGAAGGAGGGCGACGATGAGGAAACGCACACCGGTTTTTGCTGGGATTGTCGATGCGAATGGAATGGAGTTGAAGTAGTGGGCATCGTGAACATGTCCGTTGGATGATCTTGGTCGGGATTTTTGCTGCATTGGGGCGGATGGATTGAAGAAGTGCGCGCGCGAGAATTGATGTCAAGACTGGGGGATTTCTGGACTGTGGTTGTTTGTTTGATGCTGTTGTGCCCCTGAAGGTGTGAGCGGAATGGGTTCGGAAGGTGTTATTTGTTTGTTTTCTTTGGAGCGAGTTATGACGGGGACGTATATGAATATGCGAAGCAGCCTAGTGTTTTTCAAATGATTTTTAAAATAAATATTATTAAACAAGCCTTACCCGACACACTTCGTTCTGCATTTTTTTTTCGTTTGTTGACGTTTTTTGATTTTTTTCTTATACAGCCTCCTGTGATCAAAATTTGATTTTACGTAACTTTTCCCATACAATCTGCAGATTTTCCGGAATCGGTTCCAGAGTGGCCAAAGTGTCAATTCGTTAGCGTATAAACCTTCCTTGGACTTATACGAACCCAACGCAACAAAGAGCGCCTCGATCCGACGCTCCGTATTGAATTGATTCGCGTTCGAACAAAACCGTCGAATTTTTTTATATATATAGATTATATTCTAGTGACAGATTCTTAACGAAGCTACACCAAAATGTTACTTTTTTCAATTTTCAATGTGATTTTTGCCTTCCTCACTGAGGTAAGGCTATAATCCTGCTCTAAAAATGAACTTTTTATTAAAAGCTCGAAGACCCACCTTCATATATACATATCGACTCAGAATCGAAAACTGAACAAATGTCTGTGTGTGTGTATGTGTGTGTGTGTGTGTGTATGTGTGTGTGTATGTGTGTGTGTGTGTGTATGTATGTATGTGTTCAAAAATCTTGCCAAGTTTTCTCAGCACTGGCTGAACCGATTTTGATCGAACCAGTTGCATTCGACTTGGTTTAGGGTCCCATACATCGCTATTGAATTGTTTGAAGTTTCGATAAGTAGTTCAAAACTTATGTATAAAAATGTGTTTTCACATATATCCAGATCTCAATTATATGCATGTAAACGATGTCCGGATCCATCATCCGACCCATCGTTGGTTAGATAATCGAGAGACCTTTCCAACGAGTCCACAACATTGAAGATCTGGCAACCCTGTATCGAGTTATGACCACTTAAGTGATATTTATGTACTTTTTTGAAGCCGGATCTCACTTAAATGTATGTAAACGATGTCCAGATCCATCATCCGACCCATCGTTGGTTAGATAATCAAGAGACCTTTCTAATGAGTTCACAACATCGAAGATCTGGTAACCCTGTCTTGAGTTATGACCACTTAAGTGATATTTATGTACTTTTTTGAAGCCGGATCTCACTTAAATGCATGTAAACGATGTCCGGATCCATCATCCGACCCATCGTTGGTTAGGTAATCGAGAGACCTTTCCAACGAGTCCACATAATTGAAGATCTGGTAACCCTGTCTCGAGTTATGACCACTTAAGTGATATTTATGTACTTTTTTGAAGCCGGATCTCACTTAAATGTATGTAAACGATGTCCAGATCCATCATCCGACCCATCGTTGGTTAGGTAATCAAGAGACCTTTCCAACGAGTCCACATAATTGAAAATCTGGCAACCCTGTGTCGAGTTATGACAACTTAAGTTATATCTGTGTACTTATTTTTCTGGACCTAAAAAAATAGCTGAAATATGTGTCCAAACCACTCATATTACCCATTGTTGGTAATAAGTGAGGAAGGCATCAACCACATAGGTGGATTAAGTTAGTTTTTATATGAAAGATTTCATTTTATTATGATTCAATGTGCTTTAAATGCGTTTGTTTACCTCAAGAGCCAAAAATATTGACCAAATATGGTCTGCAAGCCATTGAATGGAAGAGGAGTTTTTTTCTGCCTGTGTGTATCAATCGGACCGCGCACTGGACTCACAATCCAGATGTCGCTGGTTGAAATCCCGAGGCAGACGCAAAAATTCTTAGTGGTAATATAGGTATTCGGTGCCCTCTTCCCGTGCCATACCTTCGTTTATCAATTTGTGATAATGTATAGAAGAGCAAAAGTTGATGTTGTCCTGCCACGTAACATTATCATTTCAGTTGATGCTCAGGTACTTAATGGTTCATTGTACGTGATATTTATTTGTAGCAAAATCAATTTTCTTTCCAATTATTAGGCTTAGTGATTTTTCACGCTCGAAAATTGCAAATTTCACGGGGACCTCAATTTCAAAACACCAAATTTCACGCAAATTTCGCGGAACTTGAAAAATGTTAAAATAACTCTGAAAATCCTATGTTTAAATCACAGAAACTACTTTTTATGCTTCATTATGTATTATTATGTAAAAAAAAATTACTAAATTTGAATGCGACAAAAAAATTCTTCCAATTAAAAAAAAATCCTCCTGGTTATTGGATGGGCTCTATATATTTTTTGAAACAAAATGAGTAGGGCACGCGTATTCTCATTTACTGAACTGCTCTTTTAATATTCGACTAACAAAGCTCAAATGTTTTCGCTAATTTGCTTCTGTTATATCATTTTACATTTTATTGAATTTCATATCAAAGCTAGATTTGTTCAGTCAAAATGAGTAAAATAAATTGAATTTTCTGCGTCATTTAGCCCATTAAACATATTTTTTAAGGGTTTTAGCTCATTTTTCAAAAACTAAATTTATAAACATTTTGAAAAAATAATATAATTTTTAACAAAATCTAAATTTTTATTCTAAATGAGAAGAGAAAACAAAAAAGGAGTATTTTTTAACTTTCAAGGGAATCATCTACCCAAATAAACAAATATCGTTAAAATTTAACAGGCCCAAAAAAAATTGTTATGTTTTTAAAATATGATTCCAAAAATAAAAAAATACTCTTAATTTTATTTTGAATAAAACAAACCTTGATTTTTTTAATTTCTTTCAAAACTATACCTTTCAAATAAAATAGCACTAAAATTTTTAGTACAGCGAATGAAAATATTACTAAATTTTGCTAGTTTCTAAAAAACTAAAAAATCTCAACATTTCTTCAAATGGTTCATATCAACTTGACACACATATATAATCAAGCTTTTTAATTGAAAACTAATAAAATTTCTTTTCTTTTTGGGTGAAATATTTATTAAGTTGTTAGGCTAGTACAAATTTTATTAAAAGTTTTTGTCTCCCCCCTCCCTCCCCATCCCTTCGAAGTTGGCCCGAAAAATCAGGGGACAAAAAAATATTTTTTCGAAAAACTTAAACATTTCAATGGATCAGCTAAAATAAATTTAAAATTCATTCCCCTGCGTTTTTCATTCCATTTTTAGAATGTTTGGGATCATTTTAAGAATGTTTGGGTTGATTTAAAAATCTTTCGAATTTTTGAAAATTTTCGATGTTTGTTATCGCAAAATGTTTTTTTTTTTGCTAAAATTTTTGTTTTCGTCAGATCTTACATTTTTTGAAAACTAATGATTGCAAAACTACTGAACTAGTGTAAAATGCATTTTAAAACCCTTTTTCCATGCAAATGTTGAAACTATGGCTTGTTATTTCAATATTTATATTTTTTATTTTTTTTGCCCATATTTGCATTCAATGATTCGAGAAAATTGATAAATTTCACGAATTTCACGCCGTCTACGAAACCGTCAAAAATCATTAACCTTATATTAGTAATAAAACCAGGGTATTCACTCGCTTAATTCTACAGTACTTCATGACATTATTTTTATTCCTTTTTGAGTTTGATAAGTTATTTTATGAAAAATCGTTACATTTTCATACAAACATAAAATTTCACGGGATTTCGCGGAAAAAGCCAAATTTCGCGGATTTCACGCTGTCCGCGAAATCGTGAAATTTCACTAACCCTACCAATTATGTAATAACATTGGCGGGTTTCTTCTTTTATTTTGCCACTACAACCAAAACTGAAAACCAGTTAAAGTGCATTTCCTCGTGTTTATAATCATTTAGCATGTATGAACTCCTTTGAAAACACTTTAAATTTTCATGAAATACATGAAATGAAATGTACAGTCCCACGAGAAGTTTTTTTTTGCGAAAAAAAAATTCCGTCGATACCTCGATATTTTTAAAACTAATGATTGGAAAGCAACTGTACGCCTGTAAAATGCATTTTAAAACATTTTTTTTCCAAATGTTGAAACCTAGGCTTGTAATTTCAATTTTTATATTTTTTATTTTATTGCCCCCCCTCGACTTTGGTCAGAGCCGAGGGACATAAACTCCAAAAAATATTTGCAACGGTCTTAGTCTATTTTTATGTTTTTGAAAAATAATGTCACTTTTACATCGATAACTTTCATTTTTAAGAATATTGAATTTGTATGAGTTTCTAATGTATCTCAAATGATTTAAATTCAGCCTGCAAAAATGGTGCTTATGAAATCAAATGATTGTCGAGACCAACATTTGTTTAGCTTTTTAAAATATAGTTTCTTTGAACATTAGTTTAAACTACACAGTAAAAAAATAATGTAAATTTGAAAGCTGTAATTTTGGAAGTTTGAAGATTACCTGATTTTTTTTCTGTGTATAAAATAGCTGTGAGTAATATAATACTTATGGATACCGTCATCTGGGGTGACATTGAGTCTGGAGGTGAGATTGGGTCATACAAAAATGTCGAAATTTAAATGACTTAATCTAACTCCCCCATCCGCCCCCTCTCCCTAATGACGGTACTTAGTTTTTTGTTTAATCGAAGATTCTAAAGTTACTTTTAGAGTTTTAGTTTTAGTTTTTATGTCTTTTTCTTCTCTTGTGAATACTTAAATTTTTCAAGTTTCTTTTCTCACAGGGCAGAATTATAAGCTCAACAGGTTTCCTCTCTTCCTTGTATTTAAGAAGATAATCACGCATAAAGTAGAAACCACAAACAAATTAGTTACATCCTTTCTAATGATTATGTGTCTTTCTCAGCCCAATTAGCACCAGTGTCTGGAGGATCCAAATTAAATTTCATGCCTGGTCTTGTTCCCTGAAATTGTAAGTCCACACACTCACAAGCTTGTAAGTGTGTCCCCTTGATCCGCGCCGTTGAAGGAGCCCTATAAACTCATTAACCCATTTTCTAGCTCAGGCAAAGAGGACTTCAGGACCCGTCACCCGGTCGAAATTAGGGTGCGCTCGGAACAAGGCACAAATTGTCAAAATACATTCATTCGATTAAGTTTCATGAATATTCTAGCCAGGACAGCCCCTTGATGGGTCGTTCACACCAGCCGTCAGTCGTCAGTGTTGGAAGATGTCTTGCGGAGTCGAGCCTTAGCGCGCGCCGTTGTTTAATTATTCACTATTTCCCGATACTCGATAAGCTTTCACACATATGTGTGACAACAGCAGCCGGTGACAGTCAGTAAAGGCAGGCTCGAATTGTGGAAGTTTCGGGCAGGAAAGGAAACACGGCTAAATAATTAAGCCATCTTCATTGAGCAGCCAGAGCAGCCAATCATCCAGATGGCATTATTGCAAAGCGACACAACATTCCCAGCATTTCGTGCAGCACAGCAAAGTTAGAGGAAGTGATGTCGAGGCCGCGTGGTAGACATCCTCTTTCTGAGTCGGGGAAAATAATATGGGAGTAACCAATTTTGGCCTTTCTTGACCTTACCTTACTTGAGTTGCATAATGAACATTTTTTCAGTTTGAGTCGTCTAACGAGCCTTTGCCGAGTTTAATAAATACGATAAGTGCTGAAAAAATCGAATTTTGCAACAACATTTTTTCAAATAGTACTTTATCAAGTTTGAGTAAGAGAGAAGTAACAAAAACTGTAAGTAGTCTACATATGCTTGACGAATAAACCACTCAAATGCATCATGGTTTAGCCTTCTGCTCGGATATAGCTAGCGATCTGCGCACCGACTCCGACCCCGACCAAATGGCAACCGACATTCCAGGCCGGAACGGTTCTTGCTCGACACCGTGCACGGACACGTTCAAGGCAATAGGTATGATTTATTGTAATTAAATAAAAGCGGCAGCAAAATAGAATAAAAAATTAAAAAAAATACAGACGACAAGATGAATTGAACCTGTTTCCGAGAATGAGCTGAGCTAAGCTGAAACACGACTTGGAAAAATGGAGTGAAAATCCAACCTGGCCGCCATATGTCTGTCCGGTCTGGGTTGAGCCGTTGAGCTTGCTGGTGGATGATGATGCACTGCACATATTTTTCTCACAGATCAAATTGAAGATGATGCGCGGTTGGTTGTGAATGCACCGGAAAGTGGTAGTTTATTCCTTCGTTTTTTTCCAACTGCTGCTGCGGCGTGTCTGGTGACATAAGAACAGATGAATGAGAGCACTCGTCGAGGGCAGTGACATGACTTTGCCACTTTTGATGGTTGATTTTTTTTAAATTTTGGATATGGTAATGGCTTAAATATAAAAACTGGTAGAATACTAAAATATATCACCATAGATATTAAAATCTAAATGTTTATCATGTGTTTTTGATTGATTTTGGTACATTTTAATGTGAAACTTTATAAAACTCATTTAAAGTTGCCGGGACCGTGGTGTAGGGGTAAACGTGATTGCCTCTCACCCAGTCGGCCTGGGTTCGATCCCGGTGGCATTTTTCGAGACGAGATTTGTCTGATCACGCCTTCCGTCGAAAGGGAAGTAAATGTTGGTCCCGGACTAACCTAAAAGGTTAGGTCGTTAGCTCAGTCCAGGTGTAGGAGTCGTCTCCCTGGGTTCTGTCTCGGTGGAGTCGCTGGTAGGCAGTTGGACTAACAATCCAAAGGTCGTCAGTTCGAATCCCGGGGTGGATGGAAGCTAAGGTGTAAAAAGAGGTTTGCAATTGCCTCAACAATCAAGCCTACGAACACCTAGTTTCGAGTAGGAATCTCGCAATCGAGAACGCCAAGGCAATGCTGTAGAGCGAATAATTTGATTTTTTTTAAAGTTCTAGGGAATAATCCTCTTCCAATACATTGTTTGGAAGATAGAATTTTCTGGAAAGATTTTCTCATGTTTTTAATCAATTATCCAGGGTTTTGCTGTCCAAATTAAGTATGCAGAGTAATTTTTTATTCCAATCTTATTTATTAATGCGTACATGAAATATAAAAAACATTCTTAAATCGTGGTCAAATGGCAAACAAAACAATAACCAATGAAAACAATGCGTTTCCATTATTGGAGTTGTATAGGGATGGAAATATTTCTGAAAGAATAAATAAATCATAGAAATAATGAAATATCAAGCATTCGAAAAACAAATTTAAGTCATCAACTATACTTTATAGGAATAAGTTTAATTTAATAAACAATAGATAATAGATTCTTCTTCTCCCTTTCATTACAATAATACAATAACAAAAATAAAATCCAGTGCTTTGTTCTAGAAATCAGGACGAAATCCAGTTTTTTCGTGAAAACTTAACACGGTTCTTTATGTGTGGAACAAACTTGCCTTGCATTTCGCTCAGCTTGCTGTTTTGCATATAGGAAATTTAAGCGAACATTGGCGTTATAACCTATTATCCATTTTGAATTTCGTTTTCAGGTACCAGAATTGTGCTTTAGTTATATTATATTCAAAATTCATATTTCCTTTTTTGGTTTTTGAGCAGCTGTTTTTTCACAGGTTTTTTTTTCAAATATTTGAACTTTTGTGGATAATAAAAGTAGAAACACTTCTAATTCAAATCGGAATCATTCAGCTACAATCAGATCACCTCTGTCAAGACCAATTTCGTTTCGGGGAAATTCAATTGCGTTTCTCAAAATGCGAATTTATTCACTAGCAACGAACCACGTGGCACTGGTCTGGACTGCGATAACAAATAACGAACAAAAGCTGACAAATAACGGATGTCACAAAACGCAAACACGACCATCGAACATTCTGGGAAACCACAAATTCGACCACCAGGACCACTTGCGGCCAGTGGCCAAACTGCTCAAAACGAATACTGTTAATGAAATTTCAAATCGAATCACTTCTAATTGGGCTCCCATTCCACCGATTGTTTTGGATGCTGATGGTTGTGTTCAGAACAAACAACACGATGTGCCGGAATCCGAGCTGGTCCTGGTCCGTGTCCCGTTGGGCATTTTTGGGTAGTACCACCTACTTTTTAATTTCGTTGCCAAAAAATCTGGAGCCCATCTCGAATATCTGTATATATATAAAAACCGGCACACAAACCGTATACCAGCGGGATGCTCTCTGATTGGAAATTGGCTCTCTTTGGCGCTGTGTTGTCCCCACGAAACATGGCCCCAAACGGCAAATGGTGGCTGGCCAAAGCGGGCCTTGTCTAAAGTAATTAGCATTTTATTTTGCCAATGTCGTCTGTGCGGAGCGGAGTGTCTTTCCGGGGTGGCTCCGGTTCCGATTTGTTGGTTGCAATAAAAATCAAAGTTTGGCCGATTTCAGGAGATGGGGGGAATATTTGCCTTCTCCTTCAGTGCTCTAGACTTGGGACTCTGATTGGACAATAGATTTGGGCAATATTTCTGAGCGAGTGTGATTTTTTGATTCAATTTCAGCATTTCATTAGAATGTCCATAAAAGCATAGCTGACCCACCAGGATTTATGAAATTTTGCAATAATTGAGCAAAGTGGTATGCCTAATCTTCACGATTAATAAACTCAGCGAACAGTCTAATATTTTTAATGAATTAGTGTTATCCACAAATAAGATATTACACTTAGGACCAGCGATGCCAGATTATTTTATGACAGATCTGTATTTTCTTAAAAATAAATCTGTATTTTATCTGTATTCTTAAGACAATACGAAAATTATAGGCAAGTTTTGAAAATTTTGATATTTGGGTCATATATGACCCATCAGGCTCGAAAGGGTTAAAGCATAATTCAATTACTTAATTGTTAAAATTGGGTGGTCTCTCATGCTCATGCTCATGCTCAATTCAATTACCGTAAACTGGGGTGACTTTGATAGCTCGGGGTGACTTTGATAGGTTTTTCAAATGCCCGTCAAATAAATATGTAATCATTTTTGAGAATTTTGAGTATGTAAGCATCAAGGGATAGCTTATTATCGAACATATATGCATAAATGAGACTGTTACACTGGATGTATCAAAATTAGTGGCCAAATCAAATTTCTATCAATGTCACCCCGGGCTATCAAAGTCACCCCAGTTTACGGTACTTAATTGTTGAAATTCTCAAATATAATCATTTTATAAAAATCTGTATATACGATTTTTGTGATTTTTGGGATCGAAAAATCTTTCAAATGCAGATTTATCTGTATATCTGGAGAGTTTTGCCTTTCTGGTAAATAAGGCTTTCCCACAAACAGTTAATTGAGGATGAAAAGAGAAGGTAAAACATGATGATTCAATTTCCTTATGCAAATTTGATTGCGAAATTGATATGCACGATAGCAAATATTTCTGATGATTTGACGATCTACTTTGTTTCACATTTTTATCCTAATTTTAACGTTAATTGGTTTTCGCAATAAAATTAAACAATTAACATCATATATGTCTCTGGACAATATTCGGTACTGTTAAAACATACAGTTAATCAATGTTATAGAAAACAAGCCTTACACGACAAACTTCGTTCTGCCTTTTTTTTCGTTTGTTGACGTTTTTTTGATGTTTTGCTTATTCAGCCTCCTGTGATCAAAATATGATTTTACGTAACTTTCTCCATACAATTTGCCGATGCTCCGGAATCGGTTCCACACAGCAAATAAAGTAGTAATCCAGCTGCGTGTAAAAGGCCTGGGTGTAAAATAAATGTTGCATTATTTTATGAAATTCTGTGTAATATTACACTCTGGAATATGTAGCCCATCAGTATGGGAAACCTACTTGACCGAAATGTCAAGCTCACATATACGTTTATCCATTCCATTTTTCATCGGTCTGATGGCCGAGCGGGCTAAGGCGCCAGTCCGTACTGTTGGTGCTGAGTTTGAGTCTCGTCGGTTGCAACTTTTTTTGTGTTTACAAAAATTGTACATGCAGTGTGTAATATTAAGTGTTTATTTTGACGAAGGTGATGTGCATGCTTTTGCATGCGATTTTACCATTGGATTTTTTGCTGTGCAGAGTGGCCAAAGTGTCAATTAGTTAGCGTAAGAACCTTCCTTGAGCTTATACGAACCCAACGCAACAAAAAGCACCTCGATCCGACGCTCCGTAGTGAACTGATTCGCGTTCGAACAAAACCGTCGAAATTTTTTATATATATAGATTACTTTGATGT
Source organism: Culex pipiens pallens (assembly GCF_016801865.2). NCBI lineage: Eukaryota > Metazoa > Arthropoda > Insecta > Diptera > Culicidae > Culex > Culex pipiens. The sequence goes on along the minus strand of NC_068937.1, from coordinate 58,872,526 downwards.
TATGAATAGTTAAAGAAAGCTGCAATTATCATTATGTGGAATAAACCTAAGTAAAATTTATGTTTGCTACTTGTTTATTTGAAAAGATGCATAACTTTAGATTTTATTTTAAAAAAAGTTTCCAAATATAATAAAAACCAACTTTACTTAAGCAAGATTAAAATAAACAAAATAAATAAATAAGATAAACTGCAAGCCAGCGACACTTTATCAATCAGAGTATCTCTATTGTGTTTGAATAAATACACATCACAAGGGTAAATGTTATTATAGCTATAGCGCCAGTAGCAGTTCAACGGCATTGTTGTCAGTGTTATGCCACAAAGCCTCATGTTTCAAATTCTAAGCAAACTTGCGAAATTTTAAAATTTGAATTTTGTTCTAAAAATTAATCAAGAAACCAACATGTTCTGTTCTCATACTAAAATTGCGGTTGCTTCAAAAGATCACAATGTCAACGAAACAATACATGTGTGTAGTTTGAATATATCCAAAGCCTCTCCATACATGACGCCACTCGACTGTTCGTTGCACCGCGGTGAAAAGCTAAGAATGGCACGATGCACTTACTTTCCAGACACTTTTGTTATTGAGCACGCTCACCGTCGTCGCGAGTCTAGGCTTCAACGAGATCCAACAAGGAACAACAACAAAGAGTTGGGTTTTCACTGTAGTAGTAGACAGCAACATTTTAGTGGTTTGTTGCTGAATGGTTGCAGAAAAGGGGCATTTGTTTCATTGTTGAACGAATTTTTATGTGTTAAATAATGCGGATAAGGTTGGTAATGAACTCTGTTTTAATATTTCTAAAATTAATAATACACTTCATTTTCAATCAATCTAGATGTTGTTACATTCCAATAGATTTTCAATTAGTCAAGCCTCAAATGTATGTTTATATGACTATTATTAAGTATGTTTTATGACATGTTCTTCTGGATTTGATGTTTTTGTGGGTGGGCTATAATTGGACTTAGTTTTCAAGAAGTATACTCCATTGAAGACAAAACCAGTGACGCTTCTCACAATGAGAATCCGCTCAAGAACAGAAAAGATCCGTCTTTTCTCATTGTTGCAATCAAGCCGTTCTCCCCGTTTCAAAAGAACCCAATTACTTCACCGGGAATAATGTCTTCCTGTTGATGAAAGTGGCCCGGTTTCCGGATCTACCCCAACATACAACGCCGTCCAGCATCATCAACCCTGGACCAACCGTGCTGCGGTGGGAGAAGAAGTTCATTCCCATAAAATTTTGATTTAAACAAATGATGCCAAGGCCGAAAGGTGTACACATTCGAGTAGAAGAAGCTCCAAGCCAAGAATCGGTTTCTGCTCCGGTGGTCGTCTTCGTCGTCATCGTCGTCTTCGTGGAGCTCACTTCCTCTGGCCCTATTATTGCCGTGTAGAACACATAAAAGGGAAGAAAATTGTTTTAATTTTCCGTTTAAATATTGCATTCCATTTTCGGTTCTTGTTTCTCTCGGATCGGATGCACACACCAAGAGAGCGAGAACCACGCCGAGAACGTTTTCTCACTCGGTTGGAGAAATCACGGAACGGACGTTCTCGCTTTTTTGTTGTTGCTGAAAAATTCTCTGGAAATAGTATTAAAACATCATACCTTAGTTTGTTTTTCAATTGTGTTTGATTGGGTACTTTTCGTGAATTGAAAAAAACTCTAATTTAGCTCATCAATAATGTTCAATTTTCGTAAAATTTTCAAAAATAAATTAAAGTTCAAACAAACCTCAACAACACGGTTAATGTATCGTTTTTGAAATAAATCGCAAAAATAAAATTTTACATTTTTAGTTTACATATCTTTTTAGAGATATTTGAAGAGGAGGAGATAAAAAGAACAATTTTTATGTCAAGAACTGCCTATTATCAAAATGTACCGTCTCTCTTGACTTTTCATGAAAGTGATTTGATTGAAACAATCTGCAAAGGTCAGAGAAAGGCTAATAATGAGTACTTATATTGTATGTTAATTGACTCTAAAAGAAAGATTTACGTTTAACTGAATTATGATTTAACTAAAAAAATAATATTATTTTGTAAATCCGAATTCCCAGAGAACGGCTCACATGTGGAACTCGCGTTCTGAGGGAGCCTTCGAAATTCTAGGGAAGTTCCAATTTCTCGTCTGTGCTGTGTCATTGGTGTATGATTTTGCTGGAAGTCGCAGCGGCCGCCGCCGACGGGGACCACGCGGGAAGAGTAAAAATGGAAGTTAATGACCTACACGATATAAATAAACCTCCGCGCGCGCGACTGTCGGTCTTGGGGAAAAATCCTCCGGTCCGCGGTCCTTCCCGGCATCAGTCAGTCGTGGAAAGTCGTCTACGACGCGGCGTGGCTGAGGCAGGGGTGAAACAAACAAATAAGACCCAAATGGGAAATGATCATTAGGAGGGTGGAAAAGAGGCAGAGCAGGGGGGAGAGAGTGGCAATATGTATTTGTACAGACAGAGGCGACCGCATTTCCCGGCGTGTTTTTCTTGCTGTTGTTGTCGTCGTATTCGTCATTAATTCAAATGTGTTTGCTCCCGCGTGGTAGTTCCAACGTGAGATGGACGACTAGGAGATTGTGGTGGCTTTTCTTACTAACACACATTCGCTGTAAGTACTCTGCTCTGCAAATATAGACTAGTGCGGTTAAGTAGTTCCAGTGGGGTGGAACTATATCGTCTGAAAATATTTTTTGAATATCACCTGGGAACTGAAATTGAATCGTCAGCGATTTAATTTCTAAATATTATTTTCTGGTTTCAGTTTATTTAGCTATTTTTTCAACTTGTTGAAAATTTCAAAATTGTGAACAAAAGATTGGAAAAAAACGTTTAAATATCCGTAGTGACTTTTCAAATGAGTGTAATCCTAAACTTAAACAGTTCACATTGAGTGTGAGCGGGATAGGCTGCTTGTTTACATCCAAGGTTACGCCCTATTGAAAATTCACTACTGATATAATAGGATGTAAAAAATGAGTTTTTTTTTTAATTCAGGGGCTTGTTCCGACGGACGTTGCCCAACTTCCAAGTATGAGCTTGATTAGAATTTGGCCTGTCAAAATATTTTTTTCATAAATGAAAGTATTTAAGACACTTTAGCCACTATTGCGATTATTTACAACACCAATAGCGTTTCGGCAAGAGCCTTGCACAAGTATTAATAAAAATAACAATAAAGCCTTCAAAGCTCGTTTCTTTTTTAAATCGGCCTTAGCAAAAAAGATATGCTTCCTCTTCGCGACGCCTAAAATGCCATTGACACATTCTCACAGCGACAAAAACAACACGTTTTAGCTGATAGGTCGAACATATTTAATATTTATTTATTAACAATGACAAATGTGACATGAGTTATTAATTTGTATGAAACCAAAAAGGGTCGAAATTTCGCTATTTCTCACGCCGTTGCAACGTCACGGAGTGATCGATGTGGCAGATGAAAAGTTCGTCTTAAAATAAGTTTTCCTTAGTCACTACTTATAGAAAATTCGATTTTTAATCCAAATGTCCATTTGATTTCGCTCTTGCCGATATTTTCAAGGAGCATTTGGTTAAGTATATGCGCCTACTCGGAGGCTTGTAATGATAACAGTTTGTTTAAATGTAAAACATTCTTTAAAATTTGATGAAATCCATGAAATTAAATACAGAGAAAAATCTTTTTATTCGTTGATTTCTCTAGAACGAAGCAACATTTTTGCAATCTTTAGAAGTAATTTGTAGGTTCGACGAAAATCGCTCGGAAAATGATTGAAAAAAATGTTTGAAAGTGGTGTTTTAAATCGGTCAAATTGTTAAGTGTTTGTTATAGCTCACATTTTAATGTGATGTAATGATTTTTTTAAATTGAATATTTTAAACAGTAAACTTTAATTAAATTTCAAATTTATTTGGAAGATGAGTTTACCACAAATGTAAAACATTTCACAGACGTCCTTAGTAGAGAGCCTATATGGAGAGGCGAAATGTTACTCTCAGGGTTTTCAATCGAAATGTCAAATTCCAATCGAGCAACAAGACCATGTAAGAAAGACACATTCAAAAAGACTGTAAAACTGTTGTTTTTATTTAAATTTAAAAGTTTGTGCTTGTTCGGTACAAGAAACGCGCTAGCACCAAAAAAATACTTCCAAAAAAATCTTCCAGAACGTTTCATTTCCCTATGCAGCAACGGGAAAGCAAAGCAGAAATTTATGGTTCTTATTTCCTTAAATCTGTGCAAATTGTTATTCAAAATATTGATTATTGTGATGTTAATCGACCGGGTCCGGTGGTTTAGTGGTTAGCGTGGTAGCCTCTTACCCCAGCAGATCCGGTGGCATTTTTCGAGACGAGATTTGCCTGATCACGCCTTCTATCGGATGGGGAAGTAAAACGTCGGTCCATTTGCGTAAAAGAGGTTTTGAGTGGCTCACCACACATAACCTTCGGACGCCTAGAAATGAAACTTGCAACAGAGACCACAAAAAATCCAGGGGTGGATTGCTTTGCTTTGAGTGTCCGGAATTTGAAGCAAACGTGTCCGGATTTAGATTTTTTTAAATTTTAATATTATGATGGAAAATTGTAAGAAAAGACATATTTTGCATGCATTCTCTTAAAATGGTTTGTTCATAGTACATCCTGATGATATTTATACATTTTCAACTTATAAAAGGCTAGCTATGACTAAAAATATACTAAGAGTCTGGATTTCGAATCATGACGTTATTCTTACCATAAATGAAGTATGTCCTCCGCTGAACATCACCCCAGCTGGCCCTAATGATCGCACTCCCCTCTGGTTGTTTGGAGCAAAGTCTAATAAAAGCCTAGAACGAAAGACTCGCCGTCGTCCGTGTCCATGAGTCTGAGTTGCTGGCTGTGGGCCTTCGCGGGTTGGCGGTTGCTCTGCATTTCTTAGACTCGCACCCTCGCATTTTACTATTTTAGCATCAGCAACAGCAAGGGGACGATTCCTTGTTTTCCGCGGCTCGCTGCTGCCACAAGTCGTAAAACTATTCCACGGAAGCATGCATGACGCATACTTTTATTTCACGGGCTGGCTGGCTGGCATAAACACTATTTAACTGTAGCCTAGTCCTTCTATTAGTTGTTTAGGGTGGGGGAGGTGATGACTAATAGAAAATGATGGCCTGAGGGAGTACTCAACGAATGTACGGTGAGTGATGGTTCTGAAACTAATAGAAAATTGTGGTAAGGCTATACCACGTTTGAAGATTTGTGTTAGTTGACACTACAAGTTAAACCGCATTAATGTGAAAAAGTTGTACTTTCTTTCATAAACTGTTTTTAGTATTTTATAAACCTAAGCGATACCAAAATTTGGTCTATTTTATTTGATTCAAAAAATAGTTTAAAAATCAATTTACGAAATTCGACCAAGAAGCAGAGAGCCTCTATATTGAACATTTCAGTTTTTGGCTGTCCAGAAAATCGAATTCAGTCAATTATTTTCTGAATTCAGCGGTGAAATTATATGCTAATCTCTGCATTATCACAGCTCGCCGCTCCCTCTGCCCCCATTTTGGGTGCGTAAGGGTGCCTAATTAATGAATGTTTCCCATCAGCACCAGCCAGCAGTGCTGGAAGCAACCTCACCCCTCTCCCCGTTTCAGATGTCACTCTTTCTTCCCCAATGTCCACTTTACCAATCAAAGCAATAAAAACCGGATTATCAGCCGCGCGGTCGCCGCGGAATAAATTGAATTAAATCAATATCTTTTTCCGTCCTTAATTTAGCATGATTTATTGAAGCATTTCTTTTGATCAACGACGATGAACTCGTGGCGGACCAGAATCGAAGCCACACGATTGATAATCAGAGCCATTGGCCCCGGCCACTTCCGCTGACATTCCGCTGCCACTTCCCTCGGCGTGGCCCCGTGGAGCGGCCACGTTTTATTGCCAACTGGTCGGTTGGTTTGTTTTACTTCCTTGCAACCTTCCAGTCCAAAAAGAAGATCGCGCAAGAAAGTGTCTGATTTACATTACTATGGACGGTCCCCAGGCGGTGGCCGCGGTCCAACCTTGGCCAGCTGCTGCCGGGACAGCTGGGGCTGCTCGGTCCGACATTTCTTTTAATCATGCTGATTTTTTATATTTTTCCCTTGGATTTCCGGGCCCCTCGGCGTGCGTTGATGGGATGACGAATGGCCGAAGCGAGCGACGCAGGAATAGACCCCAGCCAAGTGGCCTGTGGAGTGCGAACTGGGCACTACAGCTGCCAACAGAGGGACGAGCGCGCGCGTACAGGTTGTCCCGTGGAATCATCGTTGTCTCTGCGTGAATCTCCACCTGGAATTATGGGGCGGAGAAGGGGGTTTCCCAGTAGGACATTTGTTTTGATTTGTAACAGATTTCTTGCTACATGGTTTATGAGTAGAGAACATGATATATGAAAACAATAAAGTTCAGAGAGTCTTGATGAATGAAAAAAATGTTTAAAAGATAAAAACTAATATAAAAAAATATAAAAAAGGAGAATAATTTTTACAAAATAAAAATTTGTCGAACGTTACAGAGTTTATGTTAACATAACTCAATAAGAACCTCCAACAAAAAACGGCTGTGATCAGTGAAAGCTATAACAGCAACAGAGAGCAAAACGTAAAAATTATGTACAGTGGATCTCCCACGAAAGTGATAAAATCTAAGCTGAACAAACTCAGAAGCTGCCAGAAGTTTACTCCCAAAGTATCGATATAAGATATAAAGCAAACACTCGCGTGATGGCCGAAGTGTGAACCAGAAGTGCCCAAATCCCTGAAGAACACATCGGAGATAATTCTTTTACTACCGCCACACTATTATTCAGCTTCATTATGGGGAGCCCCATCCCTCATGGCGAACGTGTACGAGCAGCAGCAGTGTGTTGGCAGCTGGTTCGGTAGCCAAAAAATTCCAGAAGCGCGTTTCTCCTCGTCGTCTTTCGTTTGAGCTTACTTTTATTGCTCCCACCTAGGAAGAGGACGTGGGTTGTATTTCTTTCAATTATCTATTTCAGCGCAGATGCCTACTATTAATTCTCCAGCATCTCCCGATCCACGTCCACCCGACCTTCCCTTCAATCTTCCATCGACCTCAACCTCGGCCATTCATCTATCCATCGCGCTTGGGACCACAAGGAAAGCTCGGTTCGGTAGTAAATCCGGCATCTATCGCCCACCCACCCTCGCGCGCTCGCTCGCACTCACCCGCGTTTAGGGCCACCTCTTAAAGGCTGAAATAATCTTTTTATTGCCTTCCCAGCAGCCCAGCAGCAGAATAGCAGCTTGAGTCGTAAGGCCCTAACACAGCAGCCAGCTACTAGACTTTTGTTGAGTTGTTTGGACCGAGAGTGAGATCTTCACTCAATCAATCGGAAAGGTGGGCATCACGACGGTGCCGGTGGAATCGTGCGACCTGTACCGGCGTGATTGCTTCAATTTTCGATTTACAACAGTTTGAACTGTTGGGGGATTGATGATAGGAAACCAATCGGAATCAATTTCTGGTGTGAGTTTCTCACACGTGAAATAAAGAACCTTAGTCTAGTTCACCTCCGAATTAGCGACTTCCGGATTAGTGAACTGCGTAGAATTGATTTTAATTTCAGGTGATTGTTAAAGAATAGAATTTATTCCATAATTCGTTGGAGGTGTAACATTAAATCCGATTTTTCAAAATTTGGAATTTTATGAGTAGCTTTTCGAAAACTATACTTCAAAAAATATCGTATAAGATCCATTCCTACTGCAATGCAATGTTCTGTAAAAAAAATATGAATTTTCAAGAATGATATCATATATATGGGTCATTCCACCTGAAGTGTGCAAGAAAAAATGCAAATTTGAAAATTACCATCTCCGATTCTGCTCAAATTTGGCAGAGCTGTTGAGACTATCAAAACATGCAAAAATCCCGAATTTCATCCAAATCGGACCACCCCCTCCATTTTTGTACCCTCCCAAAAAATCGACTTTTTGGCGATTTTTGAGCGAAACCCCTATCTTCAAACGACGATAACTCAGGAACCACAAATCTTAGAGGGTCGGTCTTAGACTCAATTTTGAAGGAAATTGGACGTAGAATCCATTTCCGTGATCAAAATTTAGATTAAAATATTGTTTCTACCTGTATTGCGCAATTGAAAACTTTAAATGGCCGTATCTCAAAACAGCCCTGTTTATTTTTTAAATTTGACCTCACCATCGTATTCCCCGTCCGATTTTACATAAGAATCACTTATCGACAGAAAGGAATATTTTTCGTTCCAGAGATATCGAATTTTAAAGTTTTAAGTATTTGAAATTACCTATAATATCTACACTCGCCGCATCTGCTAGAAGCACTCAGTCGTGCTGATCAATAATAACTACCTGGTGTTCTGTAAGATGAATTATTTTTTCAATTTTATACGATTTTGAGATAATCAATACCTTGAACAATCTATTTTTTGTTTAAGGAATATTTATTGGGTAATTTTTAATGCACTATTTTTCCTGATCTCAGCGTCATTGAACCATATTAAGTAAAATTTGAACTTTTAATATTTATTTGCAAATGCTACAGAGTTTTTACAATACAATTTTCGAAAATTTATCATTATTCTATTATTTTTTATAATTCCTCATTTCTTCCCACTTTCTCAAATTATTTCTTTTATTTCTTCTTTTATTTGAAACGAGAACAAATGTAGAGCTGGCTGTAGTAGATGAAATAATTCTCATGGGTTCTAGAGCTTTTGCCATGTGCGGTAGCGAAATAGTGCCATTCAGTAAAAACCCCAAATTCTGCCTTAGGGTTTGAAAGATTGATCATATTAAACCGATTTTTATAATGTGTTTCATCAGAATAATTGATGATTTTTTTTTTCATTCTGGTACATTTAATTTCAAAAGCAATACCATATACTTCTGATACATGATACATAATATGATCAATCTTTCAAACCCTAAGGCAGAATTTGGGGTTTTTACTGAATGGCACTATTTCGCTACCGCACATGGCAAAAGCTTTAGAACCCATGAGAATTATTTCATCTACTACAGCCAGCTCTACATTTGTTCTCGTTTCAAATAAAAGAAGAAATAAAAGAAATAATTTGAGAAAGTGGGAAGAAATGAGGAATTAGAAAAAATAATAGAATAATGATAAATTTTCGAAAATTCTATTGTAAAAACTCTGTAGCATTTGCAAATAAATATTAAAAGTTCAAATTTTACTTAATATGGTTCAATGACGCTGAGATCAGGAAAAATAGTGCATTAAAAATTACCCAATAAATATTCCTTAAACAAAAAATAGATTGTTCAAGGTATTGATTATCTCAAAATCGTATAAAATTGAAAAAATAATTCATCTTACAGAACACCAGGTAGTTATTATTGATCAGCACGACTGAGTGCTTCTAGCAGATGCGGCGAGTGTAGATATTATAGGGGTCATTCCATCTGAAGCGGAACACCATTTGAAAATTACCATCTCAGATTCTGCTCAAATTTGGCAGAGCTGTTGAGACTATCAAAACATGCAAAAATCCCGAATTTCATCCAAATCGGACCACCCCCTCCATTTTTGTACCCTCCCAAAAAATCGACATTTTGGCGTTTTTTGAGCAAAACCCCTATCTTCAAACGACGATAACTCAGGAACCACAAATCTTAGAGGGTCGGTCTTAGACTCAATTTTGAAGGAAATTGGACGTAGAATCCATTTCCGTGATCAAAATTTAGATTAAAATATTTTTTCTACCTGTATTGCGCAATTGAAAACTTTAAATGGCCGTATCTCAAAACAGCCCTATTTATTTTTTGAATTTGACCTCACCATCGTATTCCCCGTCCGATTTTACATAAGAATCACTTATCGACAAAAAGGAATATGTTTCGTTCCAGAGATATCGAATTTTAAAGTTTTAAGTAATTGAGATTACCTACATCAGCTACACTCGCCGCATCTGCTAGAAGCACTCAGTCGTGCTGATCAATAATTACTACCTGGTGTTCTGTAAGATGAATATTTTTTTATAATTTTATACGATTTTGAGATAATCAATACCTTGAACAATCTATTTTTGGTTTAAGGAATTTTTATTGGGTAATTTTTAATGCACTGTTTTTCCTGATCTCAGTGTCATTGAACCATATTAAGTAAAATTTTAACTTTTTATATTTATTTGCAAATGCTACAGAGTTTTTACAATACAATTTTCATATTTTTCCTAATTCCTCATTTCTTCCCACTTTATCACATTATTTCTTTTATTTCTTCTTTTATTAACAAATGTAGAGCTAGCTGTAATAGATGAAATAATTCACATGGGTTCTAGAGCTTTTGCCATGTGCGGTAGCGAAATAGTGCCATTCAGCAAAAACCCCAAAATCTGCCTTACGGTTTGAAATATTGATCATATTAAACCGATTTTTATATTGTGAGCCAGTTTCATCTGAATAATTGATGATCTTTTTCAATTCTGGTACATTTAATTAAAAAAAAAAAAACATATACTTCTGATACAGTGGAACAGGACAGCAGCTGTATCGTCTTCTAAGATTTCAAAATGATTGACAAACAAAAAAAAAGATTTTTTTTTCGGACGGTGTCGAAATCAACACAACTGAATTTGATCTTAAGCAGATAATAAATCAGATTAATCTTTGTGATTTTCTTATATTTTTCACATTTATACACTCCAGAAATCCTCCTCCTTAACACCCAAACTCCCAAGCTTGAGAAAAAGGGGGAATTTATATGGAAAATCCTTTTCTCGAGCTGGGGAGTTTAGGTGTTAATCATAATCATGCTTTACGAGAGTTTTATTCATTTTAATTCATAATTTTTAACACGATAATGTATCGTACACTTTTTCTTAAGTGCTGCTAGCTCTGCGGGAATTTCATTGTGCCCTGTATTGCGTGTCGTTCTTGCTCTGTCCTGTGGGCTAGCACACAAAATCACCGTATTTTTTTTATTCAAGATTATACAGCAGTTTCCTACAGTGGTGTACATTCAATTTTTGCCTAATTTGCTAATGATTATTTGGGATGAAATCTTATTTCAATAAATAATCAGGTAGCAGTTATTGATCAGCGCGCCCGAGTGCTTCTAGCAGATGCGGCAAATAAAGCAAATACAGGTAATCTCGAATACTTAAAACTTTAAAATTCTATATCTCTTGAACGAAACATATTCCTTTTTGTCGATAAGTGATTCTTATGTAAAATCGGACGGGGAATACGATGGTGAGGTCAAATTCAAAAAATAAATAGGGCTGTTTTGAGATACGGCCATTTAAAGTTTTCAATTGCGCAATACAGGTAGAAAAAATATCTTAATCTAAATTTTGATCACGGAAATGGATTCTACGTCCAATTTCCTTCAAAATTGAGTCTAAGACCGACCCTCTAAGATTTGTGGTTCCTGAGTTATCGTCGTTTGAAGATAGGGGTTTTGCTCAAAAAACGCCAAAATGTCGATTTTTTGGGAGGGTACAAAAATGGAGGGGGTGGTCCGATTTGGATGAAATTCGGGATTTTTGCATGTTTTGATAGTCTCAACAGCTCTGCCAAATTTGAGCAGAATCGGAGATGGTAATTTTCAAATTTGCATTTTTTCTTGCACACTTCAGGTGGAATGACCCATAGGTAATTTCAAATACTTAAAACTTTAAAATTCGATATCTCTGGAACGAAAAATATTCCTTTCTGTCGATAAGTGATTCTTATGTAAAATCGGACGGGGAATACGATGGTGAGGTCAAATTTAAAAAATAAACAGGGCTGTTTTGAGATACGGCCATTTAAAGTTTTCAATTGCGCAATACAGGTAGAAACAATATTTTAATCTAAATTTTGATCACGGAAATGGATTCTACGTCCAATTTCCTTCAAAATTGAGTCTAAGACCGACCCTCTAAGATTTGTGGTTCCTGAGTTATCGTCGTTTGAAGATAGGGATTTCGCTCAAAAATCGCCAAAAAGTCGATTTTTTGGGAGGGTACAAAAATGGAGGGGGTGGTCCGATTTGGATGAAATTCGGGATTTTTGCATGTTTTGATAGTCTCAACAGCTCTGCCAAATTTGAGCAGAATCGGAGATGGTAATTTTCAAATGGTGTTCCGCTTCAGGTGGAATGACCCATATGGCTTTTAATTACCTTTTTCTATTTTCTACTTAGCCTCAAATTAATAAATATTTCAGTAAAATTTTGGAAACTTAGGAAATTAAAATCTGAGATTACCCCTGAATTAAAAAAAGTTAGTGTTTCTAACTGAACTGTACTTTTACGCACCATTGAATACAATTGATTTTGCAAAAAAGCTTTGCTGGGTTACAATATAATTAACTTCGTCCAGTAATCTGAACTCAAATAATTGTTTAAACGATTTTAGCGCGTTTTATAAATGACGGAAAACCTCAAATCCCATTCTTATACTGCCCCTGATCGCATAAATGTCTCATATGCTTTTTCATCAAAATTTGAGTTATTGATGCAGATTGATACAAAATCGTATGCTCTTTCAAACAAGCCTACAACATCCAATACTTTGTTCTAGAAATTAGGAGGAAATCCAGTTTTTTCGCGAAAACTTAACACGTAGTCTTATGTGTGAGACAAACTTCAAATGCGTGTTTCTCAGCTTGCTGTATTTGCATATTGAACATTTATGCGAACATGGGCATCATACATTTAATCGTAACATGCATAAGAGTGCACACTCAGAATCAATTTTCGACTTCGGCAGAAATATCTGCCGACCGTGCTCGGCAAGGTAATATTCTGCCGAAATCTCGGTAGAAAATTCGTTGTTCCAATATTCTCGGTTAAATTTAACCGATAGTTCGGCAGATCTAAGCAAAATGCCGAAGTTCGTCAGTTAATTTTAACGAAAATCTCGGCATGTCCAAAACCTACCGAGTTCGGCAATTCAACTGTCAAATTCGCTAGAAAGTGATGTTGAGGTAGATGTTGAGGTAGCCATATTTGTTTTCGATATGAGAAGTGCTCGCTAAGCTAAGTTCTGGTTTTTTGGATTAATCCGGATTTCTACTCGAATTTCTACAGGATTTCTACTTGAAAACTAGGTAAACATTTTTAATAAAATCGGTTAGTGAAAAGATAATCTGAAGAGTCTTTCATTTGCAGCTTTCACCGAGGAAATGAATTTTCTGCCGAACTCTCTGCCGAGCGCTCAGTTGTTCTGTTTTCGGCAGAATTCTGCAGAAGTTCGGCACAAAAACTGAGTGAGTGGGATGCATGATATGTCATTATATCTAAATATTTATAAAATCAAATAAAGTCGTAAAAAAAATCAAAATATTCGTGCGTTCTCCATTGCGAGATTCCTACTCAAAACTAGGTGTTCGAAGGCTTGATTGTTGAGGCAATTGCAAACCTCTTTTTACACCTTAGCTTCCATCCACCCCGGGATTCGAACTGACGACCTTTGGATTGTTAGTCCAACTTTCTACCAGCGACTGCACCGAGACAGGACTCAGGGAGACGACTCCTACACCTGGACTGAGCTAACGACCTATCTTTTAGGTTAGTCCGGGGCCAACATTTACTTCCCGTCCGACGAAAAATGCCACCGGGACCGTCTGGGATCGAACCCAGGCCGACTGGGTGAGAGGCAATCACGCTTACCCCTACACCACGGTTCCCGGCAAATAATAAAGTAGTCATGGATTGAAAAATAATCCACACGCACGTTCAAAATCACTCAGTTTTCATCAAAACCGAACCTACTCAGAAATGAGTAAAGGGGCATCTGTCGGATTTGAGTGAATTTCACTCAGATCCGGGTGAATGTCACTCTGTTTCCGTAAAATTCTGAGTGAAATTCACTCAAATGATTTTGATCGTGCTTGCATCATTCAACCAGATTGAATTTAAACGAACTATTTTCGAAAATAGTTTTGAAAGATGGCATTTAAAACGAAAATAACCAAAAATGCTTGAAATTTGACAGTTTGGTGGAGACTCTTCCAGAGCTCAACAAGATTTTTTGAAAACTAATTATTAAAATAGATTTAAAGTAAATTCATACCAAGATCTAATCTAATGTACAGCTGTTATCTCCTGAATGATTTCATGGAATGGATACATTTCTCAGCGTGTCATCCCCTCAAGGACCAATCATCTATTTTAGAGTTCCCAGAAATTTCCAGACAACTTGAGCGCCAAACACTTTGGCAAATTGGAAATTGCATCCGCAGGCCACGAAGCTCGCTCGGCTTGCTCTTTGGATTGTGCTCCGTCCGTTCTGTTCGCTGTATCCAAATCGGCGCATTAATCTCTCAAACCCATCTCGTGCCGAAAGCGCCAGCAGCAATCACACATCGGACAACCAGGAATTAAGATCCTTCAAAACCTCCGCCTTTGGACGGGACACGGCCCGGACTGACACCAACCAATATATCACGCAACGCACCGCGGAATGCCTCAGAGGTGTGGTCGACCGCGTTTCGGAGGAAGATTCCAGGCAGAAACCGGTCGTCACATGCGAGAGAGCGAGATATTCCGAGATTGAGCCTTTATTTACATTTATGGTTGCACGGTCGATGGTGCGTGTGTGTGTCAATCACCGCAAACCGCGCTCTGCTGTCCGGAACCCGTGCCGATGTCCGGACACCCGGAACGACAAACTTGGAACCGTCTTGCCGCGCTACTGATGGTGGAGCTGCAGGGCAAACTTTTCGGCAAACATTTCTCAAGAACGCTTTTTGCGCACCAAGCACGCTTCGTTAGGGTGGTCGTATAATGAACTCCACAAGTCAAACGTAGTTTTATGTCTGTATGCAATTTGTTTTACCTTGTATTGGGACAAATACAAATTTCGAGACATTAAGTAATCACCCTAATGAAACCTTTTTATATTTCAGGTCGCACCTTTGTGTTGACTGGTGTTACCGGCCGCGCTGATCCGTCCATCCATCCATCGGGCGTTGACGAAAAAGGTTTTGACGAAACAAATCATTGGATTAAGTACATCTCGTTGCCGCGGCTGCTGCTGCTAGTCGATCATGTGTCGAGGAAAAAAATGGGTGTCGTTGTGTGTTGTTTACCACCAGAAAACCAGTTCTTCACGGATCAACACCAGGCCGGCCTGCTGACTGAGCTGAACCTGGGCCGGGGCCTGATGATGGGTGACTATAGGTCATGCGTGGGCGGATTTCTTCGAAAAAGGCATCGCACACGGCAGAAAGCTTTGCCTTCCCGAGCATGGGTAAATAACAAGGGAAATGCGTAATAATACCTTTCTCTGGTATCAATACCAAATTTTGGTATTCCTGGACCCTTTAAAATTTGTCTTGAGGATTATGCAAGAGCAAAATGTGGTATCATACCAATTTAAGGTATTGTTTTGATATTGCAAAATTGCAGAATTTGTCAATGGTCGAACACCACATTTTGGTTTTCCTTTGGTATTACAGTATTTTATCAAATTCCTCTGAAACTATGGGAAAATTTTGACCAATTTTGACAAAATAATTAATTTTGCGCTAAAATGATGTCTCAAAGCGAATGCTTTCATTGAAAACCGGAAATTTCAAACTTGGTTTTAAACATTTTTGATATACCCCCTACAGAAATGACTTGAAATTGTGGAAAATTTTCTAAGTCAGAATGGCACATTTAGGTATTATTTTGGTATTAAAGTGTTTTATCAAATTCCTCTGAAATTATGGGAAAATTTTGACCAATTTTGACAAAATAATTAATTTTGCGCTAAAATGATGTCTCAAAGCGAATGCTTTCATTGAAAACCGGAAATTTCAAACTTGATTTTAAACATTTTTGATATACCCCCTACAGAAATGACTTGAAATTGTGGAAAATTTTCTAAGTCAGGATGGCACATTTTGGTATTATTTTGGTATTAAAGTGTTTTATCAAATTCCTCTGAAACTATGGGAAAATTTTGACCAATTTTGACAAAATAATTAATTTTGCGCTAAAATGATGTATCAAAGCAAATGCTTTAATTGAAAACCGGAAATTTCAAACTTGATTTTAAACATTTTTGATATACCCCCTACAGAAATGACTTGAAATTGTGGAAAATTTTCTAAGTCAGGATGGCACATTTTGGTATTATTTTGGTATTAAAGTGTTTTATCAAATTCCTCTGAAATTATGGGAAAATTTTGACCAATTTTGACAAAATAATTAATTTTGCGCTAAAATGATGTCTCAAAGCGAATGCTTTCATTGAAAACCGGAAATTTCAAACTTGATTTTAAACATTTTTGATATACCCCCTAAAGCAATGACTTGAAACTGTGGAAAATTTTCTAAGTCAGGATGCCACATATTGGTATTATTTTGGTATTGAAAGGTTTCATTAATTTTCTCTGAAACTATGGATTTTTTTTTAATTTTTGACTTGATAATTAATTTTGCGCTAAAAGGACTTGAAACCCAAAAATGTTAAATCTGATTTAATTTTTTTTTGTGATATACCCACTAATATTATTTTCAAACGCGTTGAAATTTCTCTAAGTCGGGATAACCAAATACTTTGAAAAACGAGTCAATCAACATATTATTGAATTTTGGTGAATTTCAATCCAGTTTCATTTTAATAATACTTATTTTTCAATCTTGTTATTTTTCAGAAGCTTCAAGAACTTCAAGCACAGGCCGTTCATCAATGACAAATGCATTCGGTGTGGTGAAGAATATCACTAAGAACAACATGGAATCATCAGGTGAGTAGATTTGGCTGTTGCATATGGATCATTTCCGTTTTTTTCACTAACTGCAACTGCTGCACTAAAAATGGTATGAAAATACAAAATTTTGGTATAACTTGTGCGAATACCAGCGACCAAAATGTGCTCTTGGTTGCCCAGTAATAGATGGTAAAATACCATGAAATCATACCAAAATCATGTTTGTGGAACACCACAGGAATACCAAAATATGACTTTCCAAGGGCGCGGGAATACCTAAAATTAAAACTATGGCAATACCAAGTTTTGGTATTCAAGCAATGTTCAAAAATCCAGAAGACCTCAAGTTGGTATTGAAATGATTTTATTTTGTGCTATTATTTTACCTTTGGAATAACATGGTTTGGTATTATTGTGCCCTTCCACATACAAGATTTTGGTATGATTTCATGGTATTTTACCATCTATTACTGGGCAACCAAGAGCACATTTTGGTCGCTGTTATTTGCCCAAGTAATACCAAAATTTGGTATTCCCGTGTTATTTACCCCTGCTCGGGTTTGCCTTCTGCCTCGGCGTCCATGTGTGTGCCATCAAGCAAATATACACTTTTGCTGCCTTGTTGGCTGTAGGCCCGCGCGCCCGAGAGAAACAATTTGTTTCCTAAGCGCTATAAGAGGCTCCTTAATGGATGCCCCGGCGAAGTATATTAAAGAGCTTATTGTGCGCAGATTGAAATAAATTAATAACGAAAGAAGGCATATTTCAGGATATTTATATTCGTGACAGGTATTTGGAACGCTTTTATGACCCGAACAACCTCAACCAGTGTAAATCTAGCTTTATTCGTTGGCAAATCGTTTCCCATAGAAGTGCTGGACGATGACAACAATGGATTCCTAGAATAACATGTAGCGTTTGTTCTGAAAATAAGAGTTCCTTTTAAAACGACGAATTCTCAAAAGATTCAAAGATTCAAAGATTCAAAGATTCAAAGATTCAAAGATTCAAAGATTCAAAGATTCAAAGATTCAAAGATTCAAAGATTCAAAGATTCAAAGATTCAAAGATTCAAAGATTCAAAGATTCAAAGATTCAAAGATTCAAAGATTCAAAGATTCAAAGATTCAAAGATTCAAAGATTCAAAGATTCAAAGATTCAAAGATTCAAAGATTCAAAGATTCAAAGATTCAAAGATTCAAAGATTCAAAGATTCAAAGATTCAAAGATTCAAAGATTCAAAGATTCAAAGATTCAAAGATTCAAAGATTCAAAGATTCAAAGATTCAAAGATTCAAAGATTCAAATATTCAAAGATTCAAAGATTCAAAGATTCAAAGATTCAAAGATTCAAAGATTCAAACACGGAAAGATATCCTGTAACTCTGTGTTGTTGGATTCAACAACATGGAAATGTTCCCAAAATCGTCAACTTTTTATTCGATTTTGAACAACAATGTTATCGATTTTGAAAACATTTGCAGTGAAATCGAGAAAAATGTTGACGATTTTGGAAAAAATGAGTGTTTACGAATTCAAAAACATAGAGTTAGCTAATCCTAACAAGATTTATACTCGTGAAGATTTGAAGATTCTAAGATCAATCACGATTGCTCACTAGGATATGATCGTAACTAGCACAATTCCATTTATTAAATCATTTCTCTGGATTTCATTTGACCACAACAGATGAAGAGAAAAACAATAAGAGTGACCTCAACCAAGAGAATTCTGGTCTCACTGGCGTGTGGCATGCGTGTTTTTGCCTGCCCATCTGTTCCAATCAATTGAATTTTGCTTCCCACAATCTACTGAGGAGTGGTATTTTTCCCTCCATAGTCTGCAGCAGTTACTGGAAAGCAGAGTACGATTTTATTATAAATTCAATAAAGGCAGCAAATCAGATAACGTCAAGATATTAATATGATAATTCGTGATAAATGTGCCTCAGAAGTCGGAATACTTTCGATCCTCGAGCGCTGTGCCGTTTTTTGTGCTCTCCCTAAGTTTCTTGCCAGATCATGCTGCTGCTGTTGGCCGGCCGGAAGACAAAGAAACGGCAAATTCATTCCCCGAGTGTTACCAGACGGCGCGCACTTTGACGAAAAAGGTCACTCCTAAGGCGTCCAGGATTTGCGTCGCCTTTGGCTGACCTTCGTGGCCAGAGATTGGCAAAACACCTGCACTTTTGCGGAACGAACCAGTTGGTCCAGACGCAAAGCTTTCAATCTAACAATGCCCACAGCGTTTTGCATACAATTTTGCGGCAGCGAACTGGTTCGCGCCGATAGTAATTATAGTGCGGCGACGACAAGTTCAAGCCTAGACTAGACCACTAGTGGAGATCGATTGGTTGCCCATAGTTGGAAAGGATTGGTTGGACGGCTGGCGCTTATTGTGAAGCACTCAATTTCTCGTGAACGCTGGTAGAAATCTGCTGTCATAGACTTGGATTCAGACCTTTCAAACAACTTACCAGTTTAAAAAAAAGGTTTAACGCAAATGTGCACATAAACACATAAAAAAAGTTTCTGAAAAAAATGCTTGTGTTATTTCAATTCAAATAATTATGGAAATTCATTCGGGAATAATAATAAGCTCATTTAAGAAAATGCTTTTGTAAAATATGCCAACAAGAAAGGATATTTGGCAAACATATCGAAACCCACACTTAAATTATGCAATAGTAAAGTGGAACACGTTGTCTAGAATCGTAGTCTATGTTGTGTGCTTCTGTCGATTGATCAGCCTGGGAGTGAAAACTGGTCTAGCTAGCTGGAGCTATGCTGTAATTAAAACAGAACATGACATAAAATTCGCTGCGCTCAAAATTGATACGATAACATCCAATCACAATTCCTAGCTATAATTTGCCCGAAAGAGCCTCTAAACCTGTTTCGTGGTCGTTCTATATAATTACAGTAAAACGACGCTCCTTTTCGCAAGTCTCAATCGATCCAACAAACCGGTTGCAGTTTTGTAACAATCTCTCCAGGCGTATCCAACTTAAACCCTCAGTTGCGTTCTGTCGAAGACACTAGAACCAAAGTGACACATTGCCGCCACAAGCAAGGCCAAATCAAAGTAAAATATGACCTCTCCCCGAAGTGGAAAACTTTCCAAGTCAAACAAAGTACATTCCAACGCACCTCTCCGACCCACCCCCGTTTTTGACACAGGGTTTTCCTACGAGACCAGATTCCGCTTGTTATCTCCCGTGGGAACAGCTACCGAGTGAAAAAGGTGAAAACTTGTCCCCAGGAAAAATGGAAAAAGTCCGGAAACTTTCGCACTATGGTGGGAGTCATGCAAGAGCAAAAGACGCCACTCTCTTCTCCATCTTGGTGCACAAAAAGAGTCTAATCCCTTCGCTGGGAATGATTTACGGCTAGAAATTTGTTAATGACCACATTTGTTGGACGGACGGCAAGTTCTTAACTTTGGGAAAGTTGTGTACCTCTCTACGCGCCAGTCAGTGACATTAGATTGCGGCAAACGTGGAAGACGTCGTTGAACTTGGTACAAATTCAACAAAAGATTTGTAGTCATCAGAATGATTGCATTTGGGACCAAAGCTATCTATTAAAGTGAATCTTTGAATATTTTTATCTTTGGATCTGGAATGTGAAGTTTATTTTGAAATAAAGCTAATACAAACCAAAATTAATTAAATTACCTTGCATTGCACCGCATTTAAACAAGCTCGTTCATGTAATACAATTTCAAGTACTTCCAATGTTTGTCGAGAAAACACGGGAAGATCCCTCCAATTTCGCCGAACATGCTAAAATAATTAATCACACGCCAGGCCTGCATTGCATCACCGGTGGTATTTATGGAAAACTTAATCCGTCAACATTCACCAACTAAACACTTTGCTCCATTTCCTGCCGACAATCTAAAGCCTTCGGTACACATAAATTGCAACCATAAACCACATTTACCCGTGCTTGGCTTGCTCGTCCTGAACTTACGTACACACACGCAGTGCAATGGAAAGTTTTCCAAATCCAATCCAATTCAACATTGTGATCTGTTGTTACTGCAGTTTCAAACCACTTGAATTTTCTCACCAACAGCCAACAGTCACACGTGGTCCTTCGACGCGGTGACCAGGACATCGTTCCAGCTTGGTTAGCAGCACGTCCACCCGGAGCTGGTAACCGCAAGAAGATGGTGACAAAACGACGAAGCAAAGAAATATGATTTGCGATTATGACATTGGCTCGAAAGTCCTAAAATAACAAACATATGGCCCTTTTCTTGTTTTTTTCCTCCTCCTTCCTTCTGCTCGTCCCAAAAAGAGACTTGGACTACTTACTGCTAAGGAAAGGCAAGTTTGGTGTGATGAGCTCATCCAAATCCAGGCCCTTCTTCCTTGGAATGGTGGTACAAGGACAAAGTTTCGATAAAATATTATCACACAGCGTCGTTGTTATCCTGGCCCTGGTCAGAACTCTCACTCTTTCTCTCTCCTCCCTCAAAGGACTTATCAGGCGCTCACCCTCTTGTGTCCTTTTGCTTTTTCGGTTTTTCTGCGTTGTGTTGTACACATCCTCATCCTCTTGGTTAATATCCATTTACAAGAGATGACACCAAGTGCACATCTTCATCACCAAATCTAATTACGGCCACTTGAGTTGATTATCCTTCGGCAGTCCTGAGCGCCATCCCGTGTTCCGTTGGTCCGATACTATCGACACTCCTCTGTTGTGTTGCCAGAAGAAGAATATTTCGAAGGGCAGCAGCAGACCAGAAGGGCCAAAGTCAAGCTCGAGCGAAAGAACTAACAGGACACACTCTTGTCGAAAAATATTTTTAGTGCCACTTGACATCGACATCGTCGGTCCTCCCCCACCATCCGAGCGAAGCCAGTCAGGGTGTGCTAGTGGCCAGAATATCCCGGAGTTATCTCTTATTTTTCGGGGCTGAGGATAAACAAACAACGTTATCATCGACATCACTGGCTGGATGGGAAGCTGCTAGTGTGCATATGTGCCTCAGAATATGGCAGGGGTGCTGGAATTTCACCCAGATGAAGTTACTGGCAGATCCACGTGCCAAAGGAGTCTTCTTGAAAATATGTCCCTTAATGAAACTTTGTCAGGTTAAATTTATGATTTAAAAAATATTATTGATTGTGGATTGTTAGTCCAGTGCGCGGTCCGATTGATCCACACGGGTGGGATGTTGTTTAAATAGTTTTGAATTCCGTAAAACACTTTGCCACTTTTGTGGATATTTCAGATTTAGTATACAGAGCATCCCTGGTGTAAATCGAAGAACTTTCAGCCTCCACGATCGCAGGATAACTGCAAAGGTGTGAAGTGGTGAGGGTGAAAAAAACCATCCCAAATCTGCCACCACGCCATTCCGCTCAGTGATCGAGCATCCACTCTTCCACTCAATCAGCGCGAGTCAACAAGGTGGATCAATTTGGCAGAAGGACGGCACTTTTGTATTGGAGTGCTGTCGGCCGAAAAAGGAGGAAAAGCAGGAGCGATAGTGAACAACAACACTACTCGTCAAACTGAACTGAGTTCGGTGACACATGGTTTAATTTTTTTATTTAGCACATGTAATCAACGTAAAATCTGTCGATGCTGCAGTATCAAATCCCCGGAATTGTTTGACATTTCCATTTGAATTATGGCTTGTTTTAAGTGATAAATTCAGCGTAATTTATAGCCGGTTTACAACGCCATTTCGAAAAGTGATCGATTCCAGCGGGTAAAAATCCATTACGTTTGCCACATATAATACAATGTAACGTCAGTCAGTCAGTCCCACACGCAAAAAAAAGCGTTCCCGTAGCCATGAACAAAAAATCACGAATTTAGCAAACAAGCGTGTTCATGGAAACGTGAACAAATTCATGAAATCATGGTACAAAAATCATGAAATCATGATATGCACTTCACAATGTTATGAACTAGTTCACGAAGTTGTGATACACGTGCAAGGCAGAAAAGTTGCGTTACTTTTTTGAATTCGACCAGTAACGCATGGAAAAGCTAACTTGTTTTGACGTGCTGGCCAGCTGTTGAGCGAAGTTGTGTGAAGACTGCGTGTGTTTGCTAATGATTTTCAGTCAGAGTTTCGCCATTCAAATTGTGAGTGAAAGTGGAAGTAAGATTAGATTTCTGGCGGTTTTCTTCTGGGGGCATGTTCGAATTGTTCTGGTAAGTTAGGACAATTGTTCACAAGGGGTTTGCAGACTGCATCTGTACACTGACGGTGGTGCGCGTTTGCGTGCGGTGCCAGGGGGTTGATGTCTATGCATATTGAGATCCATATACATGGGGTTGCCATGCGGGCACATGTGAGTGATTTACTCAGCCCGGGAACAAGTTGACTGCTCCCATGCAAACAGAGCGTACCCACTTTTTTGTGGGTCTGTGGGTCTAAGATGGCGGCCTTTATGATTATCTAGCCAAACATTTGAAAATGAGGTGGATATGGCGATTGTTCACGATACATACATAATTTTTTTGTATTTTTGTATTTTTGTATTTTTGTATTTTTGTATTTTTGTATTTTTGTATTTTTGTATTTTTGTATTTTTGTATTTTTGTATTTTTGTATTTTTGTATTTTTGTATTTTTGTATTTTTGTATTTTTGTATTTTTGTATTTTTGTATTTTTGTATTTTTGAATTTTTGTATTTTGTATTTTTGTATTTTTGTATTTTTGTATTTTTGTATTTTTGTATTTTTGTATTTTTGTATTTTTGTATTTTTGTATTTTTGTATTTTTGTATTTTTGTATTTTTGTATTTTTGTATTTTTGTATTTTTGTATTTTTGTATTTTTGTATTTTTGTAGTTTTGTATTTTTGTATTTTTGTATTTTTGTATTTTTGTATTTTTGTATTTTTGTATTTTTGTATTTTTGTATTTTTGTATTTTTGTATTTTTGTATTTTTGTATTTTTGTATTTTTGTATTTTTGTATTTTTGTTTTTTTGTATTTTTGTATTTTTGTATTTTTGTATTTTTGTATTTTTGAATTTTTGTATTTTTGTATTTTTGTGTCCCCAAGTGGCCACCGGTAACCGGTGACCCTTTCTGAAGTGGCCAGGTTGGGCCAGCGGACATTGGCTTCGCTTGAAATGGAAATATTTTTTTATTTTGAAGAATTTTGATACGTCACATGACATGGTTCCGTGCAAGTTCCAAAGTTTCCCCAAGTGGCCACTGGGGACCCATTCCGGAGTGGCCAGGTTGAACCAGAGAACGTTGGCATCACTTAAAATGGTCACAGTTTTTAATTTGATGAATTTTGATACGTCACATGACCTGGTTTCTTGCAAATTCCGAAGTGTCCTCAAATGGCCACCGGTAACCGGTGACCCGTTCCGGAGTGACCAGGTTGGTCCAGGTGACGTTGGCATCACTTTAAATGATCACAGTTTTTATTTTGATGAATTTTGATATGTCACATGACCCGGATTCTTGCAAATTTCGAAGTGTCCCCAAATGGCCACCGGTAACCGGTGACCTGTTCCGGAGTGGCCAGGTTGGTCCAGGTGACGTTGGCATCACTTAAAATGGTCACAGTTTTTAATTAGCTGAATTTTGATACGTCACATGACCTGGTTTCTTGCAAATTCCGAAGTGTCCCCAAGTGGCCACCGGTAACCCGGTGACCCATTCCGGAGTGGCCGGGTTGGTCCAGATGACGTTGGCATCACTTAAAATGGTCACAGTTTTTAATTTGATGAATTTTGATACGTCACATGACCTGGTTTCTTGCAAATTCCGAAGTGTCCTCAAATGGCCACCGGTAACCGGTGACCCGTTCCGGAGTGACCAGGTTGGTCCAGGTGACGTTGGCATCACTTAAAATGATCACAGTTTTTATTTTGATGAATTTTGATATGTCACAAGACCCGGATTCTTGCAAATTTCGAAGTGTCCCCAAATGGCCACCGGTAACCGGTGACCTGTTCCGGAGTGGCCAGGTTGGTCCAGGTGACGTTGGCATCACTTAAAATGGTCACAGTTTTTAATTAGCTGAATTTTGATACGTCACATGACCTGGTTTCTTGCAAATTCCGAAGTGTCCCCAAGTGGCCACCGGCAACCCGGTGACCCATTCCGGAGTGGCCAGGTTGGGCCAGAGAACGTTGGCATCACTTAAAATGGTCACAGTTTTTAATTTGATGAATTTTGATACGTCACATGACCTGGTTTCTTCCAAATTCCGAAGTGTCCTCAAATGGCCACCGGTAACCGGTGACCCGTTCCGGAGTGACCAGGTTGGTCCAGGTGACGTTGGCATCACTTAAAATGGTCACAGTTTTTAATTAGCTGAATTTTGATACGTCACATGACCTGGTTTCTTGCAAATTTCGAAGTGTCCCCAAATGGCCACCGGTAACCGGTGACCTGTTCCGGAGTGGCCAGGTTGGTCCTGGTGACGTTGGCATCACTTAAAATGGTCACAGTTTTTAATTAGCTGAATTTTGATACGTCACATGACCTGGTTTCTTGCAAATTTCGAAGTGTCCCCAAATGGCCACCGGTAACCGGTGACCTGTTCCGGAGTGGCCAGGTTGGTCCAGGTGACGTTGGCATCACTTAAAATGGTCACAGTTTTTAATTAGCTGAATTTTGATACGTCACATGACCTGGTTTCTTGCAAATTCCGAAGTGTCCCCAAGTGGCCACCGGTAACCCGGTGACCCATTCCGGAGTGGCCGGGTTGGTCCAGATGACGTTGGCATCACTTAAAATGGTCACAGTTTTTAATTTGATGAATTTTGATACGTCACATGACCTGGTTGCTTGCAAATTCCGAAGTGTCCCCAAGTGGCCACCGGTATCCAGTGTCCTGTTCCGGAGAGGCCAGGTTGGGCCAGATGACGTTGGCATCACTTAAAATGGTCACAGTTTTTAATTTGATAAATTTTGATACGTCACATGACCTGGTTGCTTGCAAATTCCGAAGTGTCCCCAAGTGGCCACCGGTAACCGATGTCCCGTTCCGGAGTGGCCAGGTTGGGCCAGAGGACATTGGTATCACTTAAAATGGTCACAGTTTTTAATTTGATGAATTTTGATACGTCACATGACCTGGTTGCTTGCAAATTCCGAAGTGTCCCCAAGTGGCCACCGGTAACTGGTGTCCCGTTCCGGAGTGGCCAGGTTGGGCCAGAGGACATTGGTTTCACTTAAAACGGTCACAGTTTTTAATTTGATGTATTTTGATACGTCACATGACCCGGTTCCTTGCAAATTCCGAAGTGTCCCCAAGTGGCCACCGGTAACCGGTGACCCGTTCCGGAGTGGCCAGGTTTGTCCAGGGTCCGTTAGCTGCCCTCGAATTGGGCAGGTTCCCGGTATTTGTCATTTGCGGCCAAAAATTCCAAAATCGGTTAAATTATCTAATTTTGCCATCCGAATAACTGACTGTAGAAAACTACATCCGTACACGAGCCAAAATTAAATAGTTCGTCACGTAATCAGTGAATGATACCCTACAACTGTCACTTTCCCGTTAAATAATTTCTGAACGTTCTTCGTCTCTGTTTCAAAGCTGTGGCTACGCCCACAATTTCATGTTTTTTGTTCGCATGAGCGTGAACAAATCCAGAGTTTTTTTTGAAAAGGACCAATAAACTATTGTCTTTCATATGTTTATAGGACCTAATCAAAAAAAACTCTAGAAATATATCTTGACTTTTTTTTGATAAGGTCCTATAAACAAATGTAAACATTGAGTGTATCCCTTTCACACCTTATGTCAAAGTCCATCGGAGTAAGCGGGATACACTCAATGTTTACTTTTGTTTATAGGACCTTATCAAAAAAAAGTCAAGATATGATTTGTTTACTAATACCATGAACGAAGTTTATGATTACGGGAACTAGAAAAACGTAACCAGACCAGGCGTTACGGTTTTTCGTGAACAAACGTTCATGAAAATCGATTGCAAACATGCATTTGTTCACGGTGCAAAATCTTATCATAAAATTTGCTTTGTTTCCATTTTCATGGTACGTTGTTCACGTTTACGCGAACGGACTTTTTTGCGTGCAGCTTATTCGCTCGCCACGAGAACATCTTCATTAGGCGGTGGCAGAGGGCAATAAAACCACCAGTAGGATTTGTCTGTCACACGCAGCTCAGCTGTGGCGCAGACTGTAAGCCCCCTCGCGCGTAGTCACCATTACTTCTGCTGCTCCTGTCGAACCCCTCGACCGATCTAAAGCTCCACGCAGACTACCGTGCTGAGCGGATTTTATCAGTAACCTCAATCGAATGAATTTTAATAAAATTGTTGAAACAAAATCAGCTCGCAACGGTTCCCACTTCTCAACAGGGTTGTCGTCGATGAAATCCTTCCACGCTCTCTGCGGAATGTTTCTGGGACAGAATTAAGACAAAAAGCCAATCTCGAAATCCTTCCAAAGCTGATGCTGCTGCTTTCTTCATCCCCATCTCGTTTTGCTGGTGTGCCAATCAAAACGAAACTAGTGTTATACAGCCGCAAAATATAAACACACGCGCCGGCGAAGATTCGCGTGCACGCGAACGAATCCAGTCCCTGAGTGAGGTTTCGTCCTTCCTGCTCCATCTCGGAGACTAAATGGCTTTGGGTGCAGTGGGGTAAAATGGTATCTAGTAGAATTTTGTGCTAACATCATGCGGAATACAGTTAAAGCTAAAAAGTCAACAGTATCGTAGTATCGTTGCTCTGGTGGCACGTCGTCGTCTAACCCCGCTCTCCCTATAATATCCAATTCAACCGCAGGCAGGCAAACAGGCCAGCCTCGGACTTGTTGTTGGCAGTAACGAAACAAAGGGAAAAGCCACAGAATGGGAGCAATCTGAGAAGGCAAATCTCGCTCCTCAGCAGGATCTGCGCGGCCTGAAATCGTCGTCGTCGTTGCGGCCCATCAGCAACAACACAAGAAGTTGGAATAAATTCGCATAAAAACCTTTAATTTATAGCCCCAGGACCAGTTCATCTCGAGCGAGTTTCCTCTCCTCGTTGTGGCCAGCTTCAGCAGCAGAAACCATGGGCTGATCTTACCTTCTGTATTCGTGCGATTGGCAGCCAGCCACGCTTAAGAAGTTATGACCGCGCGCCGCGACGACGGTTCTGGCTGATTTTTGTGCCCCGTTTATCCTCGTTTTTTTGTGCGCAGGATGGACTGCACAGTGGAGCAAATGTGTATACTTGGCCAAGTGAAACAGGTGTTGTCTCGAGAAAATTATGGTTTTTTTTTCCAAATTTGCCATTTCTAAGTATCTCAATGATGAGTTTTTATTTTATTTTGAAACCCTTTCATTCAAAGCTCAATTCTTGTTTGAGGTGAAGGGTTTCATAATTACTTAACACGGAGAAAAATGAGTTCTCAAAATCGTGAACAAGCGTTCATGAAATTCGGAACCACGAACAAAGTGTTCAAATTTCATGGTACGTTTTTCAAAATCGTACCATGGAATTTGAACACTTTGTTCGTGGTTCCGAATTTCATGAACGCTTGTTCACGATTTTGGGAACTATTTTTTCTCCGTGAAGGAAAGTCATCAAAAATAAATGCTACGTAATTAAATTTAAATCAGAGAAATGGAATTGAAGTGGATTTTCAATGGTTAAAAACAGGATGCATCAATTTATAAAGTCTCACTTCAAGGAAAATTATATCAGATGTGAATCCATTTTGACCAGTTTACCAACTAAACTCGGCTCACAGTTTTTACCGCTAAGATGGCTCAAACAAGCTTAACAGTTGATTATTGCAGCCACAACAAAGCACGGAGATTATTGCACCGATTTGCAATAAAACTTATGTAAACTTATGAAAATCCTCGTATTCACAAAAAAGTTTGAAGAACTATTATTATGTTAAACTTTGGATAATCTTTCCTCCGATAAAAATATTTGAATAAGAATGGCTCTTTTTTCAAAATTGAAAAGTAGTAAAGTAGTTTGACCAACTTTACAGTGCAAATTCTGCAAGTGGCGTGCAGTCACGGATGCTGGGCTAAATGATCTCTCGACAAGATGAATCTCTGACGGACAGCCCAGCAGCCGTGGTTCGCGATCCGGTTCTGTTTGTGGTTGGGAATTCAAAACGCACCTGCTCTGCCACCGGCACTGTCGTGCGAGGGACCCCTTCACGGACTCGCTCGAAACCCGTTCTGTTGGAGATACCCCCAAGGGGGACCACCGATTCCCTTCGCCCAGGACCTGGAGATTGAGGTTGGCCACGCACCACGGCACCGGGTGCGTTCGGCTTTCCGACTTCGGCTCAACTTCGGCTAAAGTCGGGCACGCGAATTGTAAATTTTTATTGGCCATGATTGGTCGCGTCTTTTACAACACAGCAAATCTCTTTCTTCTCCGGTGGAGGCTGCGCTGCGTCCTCGGCTTGTGGCGGTTTTATACATATTTTATCGTTTTCCTGCTATAATGTTTTGCTTTTTCACCCCGACGCAACTGCTGCTGAATGTTTTGTTGGCCGTACCGTTTTCTGCACAACCAGGCAGGGTAATGATGGTCAGAAGAAATAAAGATTTTTTCCGCTCCCTGACAGCGAATGTCAGTCAGCGTGGTGGATGATCGCAAGTTAATTGAGTACGAAGCGTATTTAAATTTTATGGCGCTCCTCGGCCCAATCGAATGCAATTTTAATAGGTGGATATATTTTACGTTCGATTGAATAGCGGGAAAGTGGGATCGCCATTGTAAATAATTTCAATACTTTATGGTAATGCGTTGAATATTGTATTATAATCGCTGCCGATGTTTGCACAAGCCAGCCTCGGCTGTTCGTTTTGCAGACAAAGTGCAAGCGAATGTCAGTTTACGGATGTTAATGGACGATACAGCAGCTGAGTTGAGGTCATCTCCGTAAGGGTTAAATGTTAATAGTTAAACATTTAAGATAGTAAACGAAGTGATGCAACAAATTATTTAAGTTATTATGCCACTTCGACTGTCTTTTTTAATGAGTTTTGAGGTTTGTTCCAATCTTCGAATGGTCGCAAGAATCTTTTGTGAGCAAATAGATGTTTAATGAATTCGTCCTCGTTATTTATTTGTTTGAATTTCACAAAAAAATATTTACAGAAAAATACCATTCATGATAATCAAATCTTCGGACAATCGAATCAAAAAAAAAAGTTTTCTTATTTTTGATTGTTGAGGACGAGTATGACCCCAAAACTACCCTAAAATGATTTTTATTGTTAAAGTATAAGATGGCGGTGATGAAATATTCAAATAATCAACCACTAAAGTTTTTTTTTAAACAAGGTCACATTACGAGAATTCGATGTAAAAAGCCAGTAAATGCATTTTCATGACTTTTGAGTTATTGATGCTTTTTGGGTTAAAATCGTGTGCTCATTCAGAAAGGCCTAAAACATTCAGTAGGGGAACAGCATCTAATTCCAGCGTGCCTCAAATGTTGCCATATCAGCAATTTGACATTCAATTACAGCTCATTAAAAGCGTTTTCAACTGAAATCGAGTGATAAAAAAGTCAATAAGAAGTGAGCATGCAAGTTTCTATAAAAAGTTTTGCAATATTATTTGTTTAAAAAGTGAAAATGAGCAAATTGGATGGAGTTAGGAGCGAGTGCTTAACCTGCCAAACATACGAGAATTTCCCCTACTTTGTATTAGAAATCAAGAAGAAATCCAGTTTTTTTCATAGAAACAAAACTGCCCATGTTCGCATAAATGTCTCATATGCAAAAACAGCAAGCTGAGAAAAACGCATTTAAAGTTTGTTCCATACATAAGGCTACGTGTAAAGTTTCCTCCTGATTTCTAGAAAAATACTGGATGTTGTAGGCTTTTCTGAAAGAACATATGATTTTGAACCAAACTGCATCAATAATTCAAAAGCGATGAAATTGCATATGGGACATTTATGCGATCAGGGTCAGTTACCACGTAGCCTTATGTGTGGGACAAACTTGCCTTGTGTTTTTCTAAGCTTGCTGTTTTTGCATATGAGACATTTATGAAAACATGGGCAGTATACAAAACAAGAGATGCATTGGTTTCATCGGCTTTTTCAAATCATTGTTCCTTAAAGATATGTATTCTGGGATAGAATACTTCTTAATTTTACGTTTCCAACAACAAGTTATTTTAATTTTTCTATTCCAGTTTTCTACAGAATTTTTGAAAAACCAAATTTTAATTTTATGTCGGCTCGTATACCAATTGAACGATTGTCGATTTCGTATGATTTTTAAGCATTGAATGTTTTATAAACTGATCCAAATTTGTGGGATGACTGTACTGTCAATAATTGAATATTAAGTTTTTATTTCAAACATGTATTCTGAGAAAAATGTACATTGTACAATACAAATGTATAATGATTTCGGCGAAATCAAATAGCAGCACGAGGTCAAATGACGATTTGATTTTCAAGATATTCTGTTTTTTTTCTAGTCGCCAAATTGTTTAAGCATTTGACTTTTTTTGCGTTGTATATTTATAACTGAAATCAAACTAATAATCTTTGAATCTGAGTTTGATCCGATTGTGTCATCTCTCATTAGGTTCCTACTGTTTGCTAGCAAACCTGTACAGCCTGTAATTCGATCTAGTCGGAACATTTGATCCTGCTGAGCTTCTGAACAAATATTTGCGGTTCCACAACCTGTCACAGGGGAATAACAATGCGCTGAGCAAATCCGTTCACACTAGCTTTTAATCCAATCTCACGCATGGCTGCCGAAAGGTAGCCAAGCAGCCCTTCTCGAATTGACTTTCTGGTCTAATCAAGCATCAATGCCGCCGCCACCGGTGGACCTCTTCGGCCTTCAGGGCACCCGACAGATTGGCCATCGATGCCGCCACTATCTACTGTTGGTTGCCGCCGAGGACGAATAAAAAATTGACTCATTCTGAAAATGGCACTTCGCGCTAATCCGACCTGAAGTGGTTGTAAATCATTTGACTAATTAAATCGCTCCTCGGGCTGCAGCCATTTTTTCCGTCCGCGTCCGTCTCCCCGGGGGCAATCGCTCGAACTATCTGTCCCGGCCGGGGTAGGATCACGACCGACGTGCGCGCTCTACGGTTGCTTTGGTCAGATGGGATTACCCATGGGCGAACTACTTGAACAAAGTGGAAGTTCAAATGTTGGGCTCTCGGCAGTCGGTGGTCAGTGACCACGGTTGTGGTATTTTTTGAGGGATATTTTTTTGTTGCTGCTGCTTTTGCAGAGCTAGTTAGCTGACGCCCTCTGGCGATGAGCAAGTAATTATTGAGTGATTGAAAGAGTGATCCGCGTGAGCAAACCATAAACCATTTCCGTTGAGGCGCAAAAGGCCACATTTGGCACGTTGGAATATGCGTTGGCTGGTGCAGTTTGAGGCAGCAAAGATATAAGTCCAGGAAACGGTTTATGCTTGGTTGTATAACTTGGTTTGCCCAATTAACAACTGTTTTGCATGATGATGTAAGATTTTGTATCAGAGAAAGATTAACTTGTTTATTAAATGTTCGGATTTCGTTTGGAAACATAGTTTGATTACATAACATGTTTTCAAACCAAGGTAAATTGTTTAAAATAAAGCATATCTTCTTTTGATCTTTAGTTACATGTTTTATTCTATGTTTTTAGCCCGCATTGTTCGCATTGTTGTAGATTTGCACATTTACAGTACATTCAAACCCCGATGGTTTGACACCAACTGTTGTCAAATGAACGGGGTTAATTTTTAGTTTGACACCCCTTTTACACGGAGTTCACACAGACTACCAAACGTTTGTTTTGATAGTGTGCGTGAGCACCGTGTAAAAAGTGACAATTCGTCGCTTTTTAGTTTGACTTTGACCAACCAACGGGGTACAAACTAAAAATGTGTCAAACGAAAAAGTGACCAACCACCGGGGGTTGAGTGTAATAATAGATTGTGAAATTTGAAATTGAACACTTTATCTTTTGAATATTTTTTTTTTATTTTTTATCAATTGTGAAAATTGATCCATTATATTGGTTACCAATTGGTCTACAACATTTAAATTTTGGATTTTCTTTCATCTCCATCTCTCCATCGAGGGCATTCGAACCATACGTTCTGCTCCATTCATCATTCGATTGATCTTTGACAACCTTGACAGCTTCCTTTAATTGTCACTGTCGAAAGCCACCGCATCGACGATGTCAGCCGTGGCCAGAGGGAAACCTAATATAATTTCTAAAATGTGGCGACGATGGGGGCCTTACCTTAGGAAAGGCGGTCCGTATGTGATTTGTCACCATTCAAACGTTATCCATTGCATCCATTGTGGTTTGAAATAGCGATTCAGAGAATTTCCATCCCTCTTATCCGGTTGGAGGTTGCGCTGGTGTCAGCTTTGAAATCAAACAAAGGATCGAAGAGTCAAATTTCATCCCAAGGAGAAATAGCTCGCATACGGAATGGTCCATGGTCCCGAAGTGACAAGACAAATGTGACGTCGATGCAGTCCCATCCGACGGAGCCAAACTCCGCAGGGGACATTCCGAGCCGAGTCAAGCCAAGCAGCTTCTGGCCAAGGTTCTACTGGAGTGCATTATTGTACTGTTGTCGGTCCTCAATGGGTTCTCTCACGCGAAACCATCGAACAGCGTTATTGTGCATCATGATGGTGAAGAGAAATGTCTTCAACTTATCGCCTATCGCGTTACAAAGTAATGTGTCCTTGTCCTCTGCCAAAGGAGAAATTTAACAACGTGCCCATTAAGTTTGCATGATGTTCGCTCACTTTCGAGTACCTCACTCACTCGTTGACTTATGGGACTCCTTGGAAGAGTGGCTCAAGTGCACAAACAGGTTCAAGGATGTTCGCACTTGACGTGGGTCGCACCATTGGGATTCGTTTTTTTGTGTTGTAAGTGTTTTATGATCTCTGATAAGTATCAAAGTAGAGAAGTAAGCAACTAGCGTTTATCAGAATGACTGAGGACTGCTTCATTTTAACACACCTCTGAAGTGTTGCTTTTCCCAGAACGTCCGAACCTTTGGTGTATTTTTACATAAATTTCATCTCATTTAAAACAATTCTCGTGTTGATGCAATTATTCCTCAGTGTTTTTTTTCCAAATTCCAAAAACATCAAACAAATTCTGCAAATTTTTATGACCCAAACTTAATTCTGTTGATGAAATTACTGACAATATTAGCTTGGTCTTTCCAGTCAAGTAGGCTACCGATACTGATGGGCTACTTATTTTTATTACATTAAACCAAACAAAATGTATTTTCGTGCAGGACTTTTATACGCAACTCAATTACATCTATCAGATGTGAATTTTATTCGAATGGTTGAGATATAGAAACGGAATACAGCATAACTTGAAACAACAATTGTTCTTATATTCTAGGTCAACTACAACTCATCAATTCAATAGAGCGTCAACGAAGAAAAAAAAAGTTTTCTCAGGGTGAACCTACCTCCAAAACGGAACGGCTTTATTCCTTTCCTGCATAATTACAAACTATTCGTTTTTTTCTCTCTCCCTCCAATACGGACTCAGCTCATTGAGCGGAATCCAAAACGGAATCGGGAAATGGTTTCTTTGCAATTGGAGTTTCCCGTCTAGCGACCGAGAAGCAGAAAGAAATCTTATAGAACTACTCCTGCTAAATGCTAGGGTGAACCATTTTAGGGTCAAAAAGTCTTCGCTTTTGAAATGACAAGAAAAAAATGAAAGTAATTACTTCTTTCCGAAATAAATACATATCCAAAGGCATTTTCCTTAGAGTTTTTTGCTTTTTTGTTGTACTCGGGAAAGGTTTTTTGTTCGGGTGTGACTCACGCCAGGCTTTAAAAATAATCATTCGTCATTTTTCGTGAGTTTTTCTTCTCTTTTTAGCTCTGGCGTGTCCTGTGACAGCATGTTTACCCCACAATTTTCGTCCTGAGCCGAGCAGCTACCCGGTAGTGGAACTAGTTTTCCCTTCAAATTGTGAAAGGGGACACCCCCGATAATAACATCAACAAGAACAGCAATAATAATAAGGGTAACAAACTATTCACAAAAGTGTGTATGCGCGAGTGTGGCGGCACTTTGGGTCTGATGGAGTGGGAATTTGGACACCCGGAATGATTTGACAGGTTACGCGTGAGGGGACATGAAAGAATCGCACCAACCAACTAACTCTAGACGAAGATGGGGAAGGGTTCCATCGATGGAAGGGGGCCATTGAGGAAATGACAATCATTGATTGCATTAGTTTGATGATGTGTGCCGCGCGAGGAAAATCATGTGGTTATGGCTGGATGAGTCATCGTAGAACTTTGTCTTTTTGGGTTATACAAAAATAAAATATTTTTTAGGGGAGGATAGGGAATACAATTTATAGAATAGAGTGTGACAAGTAAGAGTTATGCCAGAACAAAAATTTACCGAAGTAGAATTTTTTATTTACAATTCGAGTTTTTTTTTCAAATGAATGTTATATTTGAAGGAAATACAGTCTAGTCTCGTTTATCCTGAGTCTCAATTAAGGGGTTACATACATGTATATCGGCAAAAACGTCAGAGGTTAGTATGAGCACACACTTCAACTTTTTTAAATTCTTTTTTCACATTTTCACCTACTTTCAAAACAAATTTGAAGATATTTGGTTGCATCGTTGCCGAGATATAGCAATTTCAAGTTAGCAGTTTCAAAAAACGTGTGCCACGATATCTCAACACTGCTTTGACCAAATCGGCTCAAAATTTTAGTGAAGACTCGTTAAACCGATTCCGTGTGCATGACGAAGCCCGATTTTCAAAATGTTTATTTTTGAAAAAGATAAAAATATTTTTCTGTTTTTCATTTAAAAAAATCGTTAGTTTTTTATTTTTTATTTTTTAAAAAAGCTAATTTTAAAAATTGGGCTTCGTCATGCACACGGGATACATCTTGAGAGTCTTCACCTCAAATTTCAGCCAATTTGGTCCATGCCATCTCGAGATATCGTGGCACCCGTAAATCAACTCGGGGTTTAGAGAAAAACACCAACAAAGTTTGACAGCCCGCTTTGCGCATGGCAAAATTTTGAACTTAAATCATCTCTTACTCAGTTTAATTATGAAATATCTTCATGGAACTTTAAAGAGTGATTAATAATCATCTTTTGAGTGGATTTATCAAATAATCTGTAATATAAATTTTTTTGAATTTCTACATGTACCCCTTAAACAAATTGTCGACTATCCGAAATTCGACTCTCCGAAGGTTTTTTTTCAGAACTTCGGATAATAAAAATTCTCTGAATTTCCTATACTATGTGGAACATGAACATGTTTGTATGGAGATTTAGTGCGCTCCTTGTACATAATATAAACAAACTATCCACTTTAACGACCCACAGGTCTTTAGTGGTCTATAGCTATTGCAACAAATGTCTGCTCCAATCTTGGAGTCCAAAAGCTTGAATTGACTTTTCGACTGCGAGTCCAATCGACTCCACCGGAGGCCTGTACATAATGCTAGATACTTTAATGTAAAAATGTAAAGGGACCATCCATAAACCACGTGGACACTTTGGGGGGGGGTGGGGGGTATGGCGATTGTCCACGATCCATACAAAAAGGTTTTTTTTTGTATGGACAATTGTCCACGAGGGGGGGGGGGGGGTGTAACAGATTCCCAAAAAAGTGTCCACGTGGTTTATGGATGGTCCCAAATAAAGCCACAACATTCAAATTTTTGAGACAAATATCTTTTTTCAGGTTAATATTCAAAGGCGGAGTGACAGCTCCTATTACGTTCATATTAGAGATTTGGGATCGGTTCGTCCACCGGAGCAAGCCCCTGAATGCCCGCAAAAAAAATAATTTTTGTGACATCCTAATCAATTTGCTTAATGGCATTGTACTAAACAGAATTATGCCAAATGACTTTATATCAAATGGGGTACACCCGTCCATCCGAAACGTCAATTCACTAGCATTTTTGACCCAGTAGTCTATGATTATTGGCTCTTGATAATGACGACGTTGCGAAAAGTTCAACTTTTCACAATTGTTTTTTGCGCTTGACGACGTTGTGAAAAGTTGAACTTTTCGCCATTCAAATGAATTGCATAATGGGCTTTTCAAATGTTCCAATCTGATTGATCTCAGTAGTTTTTAATTCAATAAACTAGAATGATTAAACAATAGCCAGAATACATTTTAATCACTTTATGGAGCCCTCCAGCTGAATTTTTCCTTATAGTTTCACCGTTAACTGTCTCAGTTGGAACTGGCAAACACTGACATTGTTCGACACATGGTTCTGTTTGCTGACTCACCCTTTTTAACAAACACGGGAAGGAAAAAAATAATCCGGAAATTGTGTTCTTGTCACTTCCCAGTCGGCGCATAATTTCCAGCTTCCAAAGGAAAACCATTTCCGACACCCTCCTTCCTAAGAACACCTCAGCCGAAGGAAAACCAGCCGGCCCCTTCCACAAACAGCACAAATAGCGGCCAGGTTCAACGACTTCTTAAACACTTTTCCACCTTTCCGCACTCCTTCACCGACCCTCACTACGTGACCGAAAAAGTCGAGGACCCTTTTCCCTAAAAAGGGCGGTCTCCCAGGGCATATTCCGGATTCCGGAAAATAGTTTAAATTTCTCCACCTCATCAGCCAGTTGCCGCCGCTGCCGGTTCAATGAACGTTCAAAGTGTGTACACTTTTCCCCGTCTAATTTTCATCTCCCTTCGGGAACGAGGTGTGGAACCCAAAAAGTGCCGCGGAAAACCCCCTAGGAAAGTCAGTGTCAGCTGAAGACGACGGGGAGAAGTAGGAGGATGGGGTGGCAGAGGTGTGTAAATGTAAATAACTTTAGTCGCCTTCACCGTGCTTCAATCACGTGCTAACAAATGACTTTGAGTTATGCGTTGCCGTAAGAGGAAAATCTCGAATCGACACTTCGTGGAGAGTAGGTGGTAGTGTTGGTGGTAGAAGCGGGTCTTCCCGGTCGTCCATTGGGGTACTGATGCAGTTTTGCCCCCTTCCGGCAGCGTTTGAATAGTTAATCGAAGAAAAAGTTTCAGGGGAGAATTGGGCTTAATTGGGACAATACGATCATCTGTAGAATTAAAATTGATTTTGCATTTTAAATCTTCAAGCTCATTGAATACAAATAAATTACGGTAATTTTTATTTCTGTTACATTATTAAATCTACATTCTCAATATCGTCTGCTGACACCATTTTGGTCGAAAATGAGTTACTGATGACGTTTTGCTATGCTTAACAAACACTACAAGATGCTTTAACCCGATTTTGGGAACTCGCTTACGTTTCCTGGGTGTCGCAATACACACTTGTGATATAATCCAATTTATCATCAAAATGTTTGTGCACACTTTTGACACGTCATACAATTTTGCTATTTTTCACAAATTTATGTTGATACACATTTTCTAAAGGCAATGCAATGTTTTGTTTTTGAAAATATGCTGATCAAGTTGGTTAAACTATTGATTTAAGCCTCTTTTGGTTTTTATGGGAATTATGTGCACACTTGTGACACGTAGTACAATTTTACTTTCGAAACACGAGCTTTTCAGATTTTTGTTTTCATAATTTACTGTATCTTTTAACTGGTGTAACCAAATTAGTTGAATATTGGAGCGTTTATTTAACGATAGTATACGAACCGATTGCTTCAAAAAGTTTGACTCTTTCATTCATAGTTTTGAAATTATTTACCATCGAACTTTAAAAATCGGTTTTCTCGAAAAGTACTAAATGGTCGTTGTCACAAGATAGTACACAACATACGATATTCTACTCTAATACATATCTTCAATTTTTTTTTCTACCTATTACAATTTATAGTATTTTGAAATTTTGATAAAAATATATAATCATCACATCAGAAGTACCCTTTAACCCCGCTCTCCAGCTAGCTAAAGTCACGTCAGCTAGACACTGATTGACTTACATCTCCGGCAGAGATGGGTCTTCCGAATCCTCGTCGAGCTCTACAGACATTACTAGTTCAGTCGAAATGTGCTGCATGATGCACTCGCGAACACGTGTTCGTACTAGGATGCACTATTTTCCAGGGTGGTTGTTGCTAGGCTGCTGGAAATAGAAAAAGAAAAAATAGGTTTCCTCCGCGAGTCTCTCCAGACTGATGATGATGGCGGGAGGGCAACGCGGGACGGAAATTTCCAAACATATAAATAAACAGCCGTCGACAAACCTGGTGTCCTGTGTCGGTCGTCGGCAAACGGCTGTTCCTGACAAGGTGACGATGATGACGGCGAGGGAAGGTAATTTTAGATTTTCTCGAATTTCCATCACCATTAACGGCACCTCCAATGTCAAGGAGCTGAAGCATCGTGTCGAAGCAAATGAACCAGATACTCTCAATGACGCTGGGAGTGGAACAATGTGTTGCGCTATTTACATGCCATTATAATTAGGGCAGCGACGAAGTTGGAATTTATGAAAATGATTTTTTGAATCGGTAAACTCATAACTTTCGATCAGTTATTTTTGAAACCAATGGAAGGAGCTGTATGTTAATGACTTTGAAACGATAAACAACTTAAAGATATTAAAAATGTTCTGTATTTAAAACATGGTTATGTTATTTTCAACTGAAACGTATTCAAATTAAAAAAAAAAAACTGTTGGAATCAGCGGATACCAGTCAGCAGTTCAATTACATAGTTAATTTCGAAAATCCATCCTACTAAGTTGAGTAATCTAGTTTGATCACCTTTTCTTTTTTTTGCTCAAAAAATATTAAGAAAACCATATACAGTCAACTCTCTGGCTGTCGATCTTCTCGATATCAATAATTCTCCATCTATCGATGATTTCTTCAGTCCCTTCAATCTGCATACTTTAATTATCTTCATTCCTCGATATTTTCCCTTGCTTGAAGGATCTCTTCCTCGACGGTCCCTTGGATTCCGTTTGCTCTAAAAATCTCTTTCGGTTGTCAATTATTTCAGTTTCTCATGGCTTGCATAGACATTTTTCTTGGCGAAACGAAGCTTTGAAGGGTGTTTGACATTAGTTTGTTTTTGTTTGATGGACGCCATGATTATCTCCTATAGCTGGGTATCCAGAAAAAAATATTTTCAATCCAGTCTTCATTTTGCATCGTTCTGTAAACTGATCATTCTCTTCCTCGACGATCCCTTGGATATTGACAACCAGAGAGTCGACTGTATTTACATGTCGGCTTAATTTGGATGACAATTAACAGAAATAGCCCTTAAAAATCGTTGGTGATTGATCCCAAGTTCTTTGAATGCAAATCAAGTAGACCTATACTGAGCTGGTGTGGCTTAATCCTAAACTACTCCTCTAATGCTGATGAAAAGCTAATAAAATATTCACACAAGACAAAAACAGCATCGGAATGGTAAATTATCCCTTACGGTTAGCTGTTTTCCTTTTTCTAATCAACTGCTCACGCGAACCGGTAAATTAAATTTATGCAAAATTTGTCACCGAAGAGCCCCACCACCACACTTGACGGGGGTGGCAAAAAGCTGCCAAAAAAAATGTGCGTGTGCCTCTATCCCGAAGCCATTTTTGATCAAATATTTTCCTAATAGAGCAACTCAGCAGTGCGGATTTATCAAAACATCGGCGCGTTCGTTTCCCGCCACGCTACTCGCGAGATGAGAGCCCAGGCGGTGGTGGTGTTTCATATTCATGGAAAGAACCTCAATCAGACGGAATAACATATGCATAAATTTGGTGCGGTCGCATCTCATTTCCAATTCGTGGCTGGTGGGGAAGGGAAGGTGTTGGATGTGGAGCGAGGATCTGGTCGCTTTTCGTCGAGGTGGTCACCTATATGTATTCCGACACTGGGAACTGGAAAGCAGACAGGGGGAGGAGAAACGAGTTTGTCTGAAGAAAGGCACTAATTGATAT
The DNA here is from genome assembly GCF_016801865.2 of Culex pipiens pallens. NCBI lineage: Eukaryota > Metazoa > Arthropoda > Insecta > Diptera > Culicidae > Culex > Culex pipiens. The sequence goes on along the minus strand of NC_068937.1, from coordinate 58,831,984 downwards.
GATTCATCATCGGGAATCGATTATTTGCTTAGGAAAACATCAATATTTTATTAAAGATCTTGAGCTAGACAGGTCTGTAAACTTTGGCGGGCTGAAGCTGAAAAGATTGTAGGAATTATTGAGCATACCGTCATCTGAGGCTAATCGGGACTACAACAGGTTTTAGAGCAATTAAAAGCTTGAAATTTGGAAATTGATGCACTCATTGTGTTAATCTGCGTCTGTTCTATCCGAAACCTATCAAAAATATCAAAATATTGTGGAGTAACAATGCTAAAACAGCTGTCCCATGTGTTCCGATTCACCCTAGATGATGGTAATGTTAAAATTTGAGAAATGACATGGAGTTCGAAGTGAAAATTTTTCCGTGTTTGGATGTCTTAACATCTCTTAATTTGAATCATGGCTTTCTACCTAAGGTACTCGCGATTGAGTGTGTAGTAGTGAAGTTGACTTTATAGCTGTCGGCCACCATTGCTAGTACCAACCACTAGTGTCTTCCTTTTTATCTACAAGGACTTCGCCGCCCTGGGCTCCTAAGTGTATGAAAGTATGGCACGGAGCGACGGCGCCGAATACCCATATTTACACAAAGAATTTTAGTGTAACGTCTTAACGACATTCAGACGTGTGTAGTAGTGCGGTTGTCAAAATCGCTGTCTCTGACTATCTCACTCCACTGACATTGGCATTGTTTATGTTTTGGTTTTCCTGGCACGGTCCATTGTTCTTTTGTTATTGTTTTGGTTTTAGTGGCACGGAGTCATGCACTCACACTCATGCAAAGCAAGATGGCGAGTACCTATGATATACAGCCTTGAATTTGAATGTCCTATCTACTAATCTTCTTAACGTCTACACATTTAAACTTCTACACGTATAAACTAGAGACCTTAAATAGGGAGACTGGTCTAAGTTTGTTAAATCGATCTGGCAACGTATGTTTTGAGCTTGACAACACTGATAAATTTTGCTGGGCGTAAAGGCAAAAGCTCGTTTGGATACGTCAAACTCGTGTCTGTTTGGGTACGTCAAATTCACTTCGACCAGTCTCCCTATTTAGGATCTCTAGTATAAATTTCTTCACGTCTAAACGTCTAAACGTCTAAAAGTCTTAACGTCTTAATGTCTTAACGTCTTAACGTCTTAACGTCTTAACGTCTTAACGTCTTAACGTCTTAACGACATTCAGACGTTGAGACGTTGAGACGTTCAGACATTAGACGGTTAGACGTCTAGAAGTTTAGACGTTAAGACGATAAAATCTTAGTGAGGTATCACAACAATCGTTTAAGATTCTGAGATATTTGGACGTTGATGTACCAATTAAGTAATTACTGGACCCAGTACCCATAAAAAATCAGACTCTAAAATCTGCTCCTTATGAAATGAATTAAATGAATAAAATAAATAAAATTCAAACGTTTCATCTCCCCCATTCCCGGAAAAAAATCGCTAGAAATATATTTATCCAGAATTTTCCAAACATCCTTTGTTGAGCCTTAATCATTAGCTTCACATTTCTCAACATATTCTAGAGGTTTACAACCCAACGCGCTCTGCTGTAATTAGAAAGATCGCACTTAACACAAAAGAACACACACACACAACCATTACCGCCACTCGACACTCTGCAAATTACTTCACATCACAAGAAAATCATCCCATTCAGCCGGCACACGGTGCTTGATTTCCCGAGAATCCCACGCGCGATGCGGCAGAGTGTTAGACCGTTTCTCCGATAAGCCAACCACCACCACCCTTGGAAGGTGATAAAAAACGGCAAGTAAAACGCTTAAAAAGCTGTAAAGCAATTTAATTTCATTAAAATCCATTCTCGATGCATGGGGCTTGGGCATCGAGCCGAGTTCTTCGGAAGATTCTTACGGTTTGTTGGTGAGCGCGCTCTTATCACAAACACTTTCCGCCGAGGTGCACCTTTTTGATGGTTTCCAGATGGGGAGGCTGGAAGAATAAAATTTCACACCGAAGGCGATCGAAAGTCACGGGATAACGATCGATAACTCCTGGCAGCTTCGCGCGTTTTATTTTATTTTACGCGAGTTTAAACATTTTCAGTGTTAAATTATAAACACGTTTCTTAAGTCGGAAGATGCCTTTCTTTGACCTGCTGATGGTGGTTGGAATTTTGGTTTAAGGAGCGCTCATAAGATTGATTTTCTTTTTATTGCTGTTTTACGCATTTGAAGCGATTTTGAGGAAAAAAAAATATTTTGGAACGTTTGAATAATCACTCTTAGCACTTGAACATAAAAATGTAACTAGTTTTTTTCAGTTTTTTGCCACTGACACTAGTTTCAAATCTTAAGTCGTGAAAACACTTTTTAACACTGTGAATTACTCTTTTGTTTCCCGCTTTTACTTTTATATTGTTTTCTAATGTTCGATTATTTATTTAAAATTTAAATAATGTTTCTAGGAGGTATTTATTTATTCATTCGTGAAACATACGTAGACTACATGATCGTTGCTTCGTTTCTAATTTCAAGGGGGAAACATCTATCTTTGGTTGCAGAACTGTTTTTTCATTGTTGTTTTTTTCATTGTGAAATCGATTACACTCAACCCCCGGTAGTTGGTCACTTTTTAGTTTGACACATTTTTAGGTCAAAGTCAAACTAAAAAGTGACGAACTGTCAATTTTTACACGGCACTTTCGCATACTATCAAAACAAACGTTTGATAATGTGTGTGAACTCCGTGTAAAAGGGGTGTCAATCTAAAAATTGACCACGTTCGTTTGACAACAGTTGGTGTCAAACCAACGGGGTTTGAGTGTATGTCATTATATTTGTTATAAGGTTCCATCATTCTTTTTATGGGCCCATGTTTAGCACAGTCAGTTCTGTGAAAATGCAATGCGAAAGGCCCACGTGCTCTCAATACGCGTGTGGGTTCATAGAAATGTAATGTTTGTAACAACTCTGGAGAATTAATTCGATTTGCAATAAGATCATTTACGAACGATAGAGAGACGACGCTTTGCAAGTATTTCTACACGGAGAGACCGGCCAGGGCAAATCTAAGAAAATCTTGGTTAATTTAACTAAAAGTATGGGTTAATTTTTTACACAGCTTTTTTTCAACAATCGATTGTTGATTTTGTTAACCCGAAATTGCTGACCACCAATAGCTAAAAGTAACTAAAAAAAAAGTTAGAATTGCAATTTTTGTTGGTTAGGCTTCATCCATAAAGTACGTCATGCAAAAATCAGCCAAAATTTACCCCCCTCCCCCCCTTTGTCACGCTTTTCCTATACTTATAACATGCAATGTCACACTTGCTCAGACCCCCCCTCCCCCCCTAGAGCGTGACATACTTTATGGATGACGCCTTAAATAACCGAAAAAAAATTCTAGCAGTCGACTGCTAGAAGTTTTTTTTCAGAAAATTAACTATTTTTTTTTGTTTTCAGCTGAAATATAGTAAAAAAAATTGTAATAAACAGGCTGGATCATATTTTTCAAATATTTTTCAAATATTTTTAAAAACATTTTTTTCATTGTATCAACTGAAATATTTTTGCAAGCAGCAAATTATTTGTGGTTTATAACAAAACATTTCTTAATTAAACATAATTTATGTTAGTGTCTGTATATATTTTCTTTAATTATATAACGATACAGGCTGGGCCGAATTTCTAGCTAAATTTTTAACTAATGTCTTACTTGAATACAGAAAAATATTCGTACATGTAGTCGATAATTAGCTGTTGTTACCAATATTTTATAATAATGCCTCAAAAATTAATTTGTTGTACTTGTACTTATTTGTTTTTTTTTTTTTTTTTTTGCATGAAGTTATTCAATTACTATTAAAAAGCATAAAAACAAAACTTGTTTTAACTGTTATTATAAAACATGTAAAGTTAGATTAATGTTTTAAAAAATTATAATAAAAAAAGCATTTTACAAATTTTGTTAAACATATTTAGAAAAGATGATTAATTTCTCGTGAATTCCTTAAAAGTTAAAAACCGAGCAAAATTTTCGCCAAGTTTTAAGCTTATATTTTTATTATGTTGTATACAATTAAGTGTTGTATTCACTTACCATCACTGTGAAATCATCCGATAAGTCGTCATCATCTGCAACGGTCTCAGGTTTAGTTATTTTTCTTGTGGTTGGACACAGAATTTACACCAATGCGAACCTTTTGCTGCAAATAGACATATGAAATTTATTACTAATTTAATTTAAAAAAATCTAAATTTTGGCTTTAAACTGATAAAAGGAACGTAAATAAATGTAATTATTATGAGGAAACAAAAAATATCAGTAATGTTACTTACCAAGCTTGCACTAATTTAACAACTACTTTTGGTACTCCGATTCCTGAAAACAATATTTTGAGTTTTACTTACCAGTTTATTGGGCAGTCTTTTTCAACAGCATTTTTAAAATATTAATATCTTCTTTTGTATATATTTTATAAATTTTACTTTTTAGACATTTCCCATCATCGAATTTTTATTTTTTGCATTTCCATGTATTTTATGGTTGATGATTCTGAAAAATAATGGTTCATTAAAATTTTATCCATCTTAAGCACGAAGGTTTTTGATGATTTAGTTTTCTGATTAAAATCACAATAGATAAATGGTTGTGTAAAAATAAAACCATACTTACTTAGATTAACCAACATTTTGTTAAATTTGCCCGTGCAAGTGTTGTCGTGCAAGAGTTGGCCCGCCTCTTCCTTCCACTGCCCCTCTCGTTCCTCCAAACATTATCATAAAGTCCTCTCGCATCAGAAGTCCCCACTGCGAATGTCCTCGTCTTGCTCTTCATAGTTTATCACCTGCAAAGAAATCATCAACAAACATACTCACCAATTGCACTTCCACAGTTGCAGCAGTGTGCACTACGATTTGCCACGGCAACTTACCCAAATAGTGTGATTTTCACCTTTCACATCCTCTTACTTCACAATTAACAACATAAACTCAACAAATCGACCGCTCTCGTTCGAATCCTGACTTCAGATGACAGACGTAAACAAACCCAAGTTCATCTTTTAAATATTCAACCAATTGTTAATAATATTCAACCAAATTTTTTTTTTTGATTTTCCTAAAACCAAAGCTAACAGTCGAGCACGTTCATTCGAGTTCGGGAAATCTGTTAGCTTTTTGCCTCTAGCATTTTCAACAAACAGGTTATTAAATTAAAACTGAATTTTAGTTATTTTAACGGAATATTGGCAGTAACAAGTACGTTTTTGTTAAAATTTAAGAAAGTAACACCAACAATCTTAATTGTTAAAATTTCTGGGCACAGTCTCTCCGTGTAAGCTTATTAATATACACCGTGCCTTATACGAAGGCAGGGGAAACACTGTACATCCTAATTTCAAATTGGTTTCATAAGGTTAAGGAAATTTGAATAATATTTGTAATGAAATAGTTCAACAGGCGATGATCTCAGGTTTGCATTCAACAGTTAGCATCAGTCATCACAACCTTCTGCATTTATTGTATTTTTTTCTGGAGATCACTTTAAAACTGTTTATGATTGATAATTTGTAAATTCGTCGATCAATCCGACCAAAAAAACGCATAAGCATCACAATAAGCATTCATATTCTTGATCTAACTAATCCGAATATAATTGATATCTAGAAAATGTCTCATTCAATCTTTCTGAAACAATAAACATCGTGACTCTGCTTTGCTTTAGTACTTTTTTTTATTTAATGGAAAATACCAATTGAAAAATCTTGATTAAAAGTACAGTTTCTTTAGGAAAAATCATCTTTACAAAAACATAGTTGTCATACAGTTTTTAGGTACAAAAAGTTATCCCTTATTACCTCAAAAATAACACAAAAAATCAACCGTTTTGCATGTTATTTCTGAGAGAGTGAGTCAGTGTATAAAAAATTGTGACATGACATATTCGTACATTTATTACGGCTGTTAGCAATGAAAAAGTTTTCTCTGGGTAGAACTTTTACAGCCAGAAGTTTCAATACCTCCACCTTCTTCGGAGCATCTTGTAATATGAGAAGTCATCGTGTTAAAATAAGCCATAAATGTCAATTTTTGTGACCTAAATTATTTAGGTTATTTATATTAATAGACAACAATATATATTAATATAAATAAGTTTAAAATTGACATTTAATGAATATTGTTGCATAATTCCTGTAAAATTTAAAACTTTCTTCGAATTTTTAAACACTGCTTCTACCACAAATGCCATCACGTCGAGTCAAACTTCCGGCCCAAGTTTGCTCCTTTTAACGCTTTGTTCACACGCAAAATGAGTGGCTCTGATGTAAGGAAAGATTAAATTAGAGTTGATATTTTTTGCATCTTCATGCCCTCGCTTCCACGCGCCTCGCCGCGCTGCTCTCTAACAAGAATTTAATTAGGATAAATTTCATAACGACGTCGCTGCTGTTGGTTGGTTGGTTGCCTGCCGCCGCCATCATTGCCGTTATCTCGCGCGACACGACTAAGCCGTTCGTTCTCACGTCTCAGATTCAGCCCCTCCCCCCATGCCTAGTTGTCGTTTTGCCAGTAAGTAGTCTGGAGAATCATGAAAATTTTAATCCATCCTATTTCAAGAAGTTGTCCAAAAAATCAAAAATATCCAGGGCTGTCTCAAGCATTTTGAAAAATTCCAAATGCAATCATGCTTACTTAAAAATCGACCCCGACTGATTTATTTTTTTAAATCATGAAATCATAAAAAAAAATCTATGTAAATGTAATATAAGAATTTTTTCCAAACATCGAGTTTTATTTCCCGAGATCAAGTTCAAAAAAATGTAAGTCATATAAAACCAAATTTGTGTCAATCTTCATTCTCATACAATATCTGAATTACACTCAAAAAGAAAACTGAACAATAAACATTTTTATGAGGGATGACTGGAAGTTTTGGGTGTATTATCTCATGAATAATTTTTAACACAATGCGATTTTCTGATTTCGCAAAGAACCGATTTGTCTGGGAAGAAGGTCCCGGGACTTGGCCAGCAACGACGTCGCTTTCGTCGCGCGCGACCTTGATCAACCAGAGGAGCTGCTGCTGCTGCGACTGTCACCACACCACAGCACCGGTAGCTCCAGGTTGGTAGTTACCTGTACGGTACGACGTGTGGTATGAAGAACATCACATTCCTTGACGTAGTTGAAATGACAACCTTTAGCTTGTTATGTGCTTCCTCCCGGGGCTGCGGCATGGCAAGGCCAGGTGAATGAAAAGTTTCATCATCCAAATGATCGCTTTTTTTTTCCGTGTACCGTGCTCGAGTAAACAAACGTCGTTTGCTAGCGCGCATTTAATCGTTTTTTATACGTGTTAATTCGCACCGTTTTTCCCCGCGGGAGTTTTAATCGGCGGTTAAGTGGAGGAATAAAGTGGACATTGTGTTAGTTTAGTGTAACTTTCGTGGATTAGTGTTTCCCGGCCGTACAAAGTTACAAGGACATTGCGACACTTTCTCTACTGCTCCTCGCGCACCCGTACCCGCAACTATAGTCTTTTTCGCGTACCATTGTTTTGCACCACGCGTTCAACATCTGGATATTAAAGTTATCCTCCAAGTGACCACCCTCTGGATTGCAAAGTTACCCTCTGTGCGCCCGGATTTATTCTCGCTGCTGATCAATATCATCTGTTGCTCTCGGATTATTGGCCACTCAATCCGTCGAAGATGCCGAAATCAACCAATTGTGACGCCGAGGTTTGCCTGGGCAAAGCAGCAAATCGTTCCCCACGTGTTCGGTGTGAATTCTGTTCGGTCAGCATGCACCTTAAGTGCGCTCACTTGGACAACACTGTCGTCAAACCGTTACGAGATTCTGTGGGCCTATGCTGGTTGTGCCCCAATTGCCGCGATCCAGATGCACGAAAGGCGGCGTCCAATAGCAACACCATAGATCTCATACTGCAACGTTCAACTTCAACGCTCAAGCTTGTCGGCGCCCTCATGGAAACGGTACAGATTTTGAGCAGGCTCATCAGGACCTTGTGTTCACAGCCCGTCTGCAGTGCTGCTCGTCCATCTGCCCTCGATATGGAGTTTCCCGGCGGAAACTACGATCCTCTGAACATCACCGAAATCTTCGAATCCATCATGAACGGTGACAAACGTCCACGATCCAGCAGTTTCTCCAGACCATCTTTACCTCAACCAGACAAAATATTGAGAGTTGATGTTCCAGTTGACCAAACGATCGATCCAAGTAATTCAGTTCCTACCGTTTCAGACGCTGAGGATGGACCTAGTACTGAGCAACAATGCACCGATCTTCTACTGCGGGCCGCTTCAGAAGCTGCTCTCGAAGCGGCTACTTTGGCTGTTGAACGAACAGCAGCCGCTCGTACTGCTGAACGCTCCAATGCTCCAGCTGCTCAGTACCATCAAGCCGCCGCCGCCACCGTCGCTCATCCGGCGGTCACTCATCCAGCCGCTGCTCCGCCAACCCCCACTCCACCAATCGCACCTCAGCATCAAGCCGCCACCGCCGCCGCTGCTCATTCAGTGGCCACCCATCCAGCCGCCGCTCCGTCTGCCCTTGCTGCTCACCAAGCCACCGCTGAATTGTCACTAGTCGGTACTACGTCGCAACAGGCGGATTTGCCTCAGTCGCAGGTCTCGCAGCTGCTGCTAATCACGCCTCAGGCGCCGCCTCAATCGCAAACCATGCCTTCGCTCCAGCCTCTGGTTATGCCACCACAGTCCATGCTTTCCTCGCAGCCTCTGGTCTCAGCACAGCCGCCTCTGCAAACCATGCCCTCGCTCCAGCCTCTGGTTTCGCCGCCGCCGCAAATACATGCCCCGCCTCCGCCTCTGATTACGCAGCCGCTGCAGACTGCGCCACAGGCACTAATCCACGCCGTACCAACAGCATCCTCCTCATCTACCGCTATCAACCGCATCGTTCCCGACGCTCAATTTTCTGTGGAAAGCTACCAGCAATCAAAAGCTCCTGAAGTTAACTTCATACCAAGCAAAGCTAGTTTTATTGTTAGCGAAGGGAATAGGATTAATGTTTATGGACCCAGTCCTACGCAATGTCAACAGCTGTTAGGCTCAAACAACTCGGCAACCAATTACCATATTTTCGAACAAAACTGTACACCTCAAACTACACAACCTACAAACCATTGTAAAACCACCAACACCATCAGCAACCCTCAACATCCTTCACTTTTGGTAGCTCCTCCAGAACAGTCCACCTCTGACGAATCGGCAGAGCCTAAGTGGTTTTACGTCTCCCGGTTCCTCCCTAGCGAGACTTGTGATAATCTGATACGCTACATACAAAACAAAACGAACTGCGATTCTGCCCGGATCATTTGTCAAAAGTTAGTTCGCAGAAATCGTAACTCAGCCAGGCCCCTTACGTTTCTCTCGTTCAAAATAAGCGTTCCGGAATCAATTGAAAGTTTGATTGTCGCTTCAGACTTTTGGCCAGAAGGTGTTACAATCAAGCCTTTTTTAGTGAAGCGACAAGCTGCCGAGCTTATTGGTCCTCCATCACACAACCTACCACCACTGAACAACCCCGTTTCGCCACGCAGTTCACGAACAACGACTCCTCGTCGCCGGCCCGCTCCAACAATGGTTCCGAATCAGCCTCAGCACACAGCACGTCTGTACCCTTACAATCTACCGCTACCGTTTTATCATCCCAATCAGTTAGCGATGCCCCATATGAACCAGTATCTTCCGCTGTACGGTCAGATGCCAGAAGCTGTCCACCACAGGCAGCAATGGTCAACAATGGTTTAAGGTCTGCCAGTACACCCGCTCCACCACCAACCGACCCTCGTACGACCAACCAAGCTGCGCTGCATCGTGAAGAAGCGACAAATCTTCTGCTCTACTATCAAAATGTAGGCGGTATGAACACAACCATCGGAAACTACTTTCTCGCTATATCTTCCGCTTCTTACGACTTGTATGCATTTACCGAAACCTGGCTGTCAACTACTACCCTCTCGAGTCAAATCTTCGGTCCCGAATACGAGGTTTTCCGCTGCGACCGTTCTGCCGCTAACAGCTGCAAAGAATCAGGCGGGGGTGTCCTTCTTGCCGTTCGCTCCAGCCTCAAGCCACGCCAACTGATCCCACCAAATTGCACATCTCCAGAACAGGTGTGGGTTTCAGTCCCTCTCGTCTCATCCACATTGTTTGTGTGTGTTGTTTATATTCCACCAAAATTTGACAACGATGCGACTCTCTTTGAGCAGCACAGACGATCTTTGACGTGGATTTTATCCAAGACAAAAGTCAATGACAGCATAATGATCGTCGGCGATTTCAACTTTCCGGGTATCCGTTGGACACGCACCCCGACGAACAAATTGCTACCAAATCTTGCTCTCACCCCCTCGAACAAGCTTAAACACGATCTCCTGGACGAATATTCGACTGCCAACCTGAGTCAGTTAAACGACATGTGCAACAGCTCCAACAACGTGCTCGACCTTTGCTTTGCCAGCTCGGAAGTACCTGTCAATTGTGCCCTCCTCCCAGCACCTTCACCTCTCGTGAAAGACGTACGTCACCATTTGCCCTTCCTGGTTTCTATCTCCTGTACAGTGTTCACGTTTAGTGACACGAACGGTAGTACCTTCATAGACTACCGCAATGGTAACTACGAAGGAATGAACGAATTCTTGGCAACCGTTAACTGGACTCGACTGATGGCCAATCTCGACGCCAACGAAGCTGCTGTTACTTGGACGGAAATTTTGACGCAAGCTATCAACGTCTTCATCCCGAAGAAACAGCGGCAACCTCCTCAACATCCACCATGGTCTACTCAACGCCTGAAGAAGCTGAAGACCGTGAAACGTGCCGCACTCAAGAAATATGCCAAGCATCCAACAGATCGTTGGAAAAACCACTACAGAGCTAAGAACCGGAAGTACAGTTTGTTAAACAACCAACTTTTTCGTCGCCACCTGAACCGCGTCCAGAGCCGCTTGAAACGTGAACCCAAAAAGTTTTGGAACCACGTCAACGAGCAGCGGAAAGAGACTGGTCTCCCAACCTCGATGGTACTCGACGGTGATGAAGCTACAACCACCGAGAGTATTTGTGACCTTTTCCGGCGCCAGTTCTGCAGTGTCTTCAACAACGAAACTGTAGCAGACTCGCAAGTTGCTAGGGCTGCTAGTAACGTTCCACTGCATCCTCCCATCGGACCTCATCCGGTGATAAGCTCCGAGTCCGTTCGTCGTGCCTGCGCCTGCCTGAAGAGTTCCAACAGCTGCGGACCGGACGGTATCCCCGCGGTTGTGCTCAAAAAGTGTGGCGATGCACTCGCGGAACCGCTGGCTCAACTCTTCAACACCTCGCTTTCCACCGGAGTTTTCCCATGTTTCTGGAAGAAGTCGTTTGTTTTCCCTGTTCACAAAAAGGGGCCTAAACGTGACGTCCGGAACTACCGCGGAATTGCTGCCCTCTGCGCTGTAAGCAAGCTCTTCGAAGTCATTGTGCTAGACTTCATCAAGTTCAACTGTTGTGATTATATCGCCCAGGAACAGCATGGCTTTATGGCGAAACGTTCTACCAGTTCCAATCTGGTCACCTATTCGTCCTTCATCCTACGAACCATGCAGAAACGGAAACAAATTGACGCCATCTACACGGATCTATCGGCAGCATTCGACAAGCTAAACCACCGTATTGCTGTTGCTAAACTCGAGCGACTGGGCTTCAGCGGTTCTCTGCTCGAATGGCTTCGCTCCTACCTCACCGGACGAGAAATGAGCGTGAAATTGGGCGACGTAATTTCTGCCATATTTGCTGTTTTTTCAGGCGTCCCACAGGGCAGCCACCTGGGTCCCCTGATTTTTCTCCTCTATATGAACGACGTGCATCCTCTGCTTAAATGTCACAAGCTATCTTACGCGGACGACATAAAGCTTTTCACTGTTATCGATGAGACCAGAGACTGCCAGTTTCTTCAAGAGCAGCTCAACCGGTTTGCCAACTGGTGCTCCGATAACAGAATGGTTCTTAATGCAACTAAGTGTTCAGTAATCACTTTCACCCGCAAGCGCAACAAAATTTCCTTTGACTATACACTTTCAAACACCACCATACCTCGGACTTCCTGTGTGAAAGATTTAGGCGTGATGCTGGATAGCAAAATGACGTTTACTGACCATATTACGTATATGGTTTCCAAAGCATCCAAAACCTTAGGTTTCGTCTTTAGGATAGCTAAGCATTTTCGAGATTTAGGCTGTCTCAAAGCTCTTTACTGCTCGCTGGTTCGTTCTACGCTCGAGTACTGTTCCACGGTTTGGGCTCCCTTCTACCAGAACGCCATTCAACGCGTGGAGTCGGTGCAGCGAAAGTTCGTCAAATATGCCCAACGTCACATCACCTGGCCTGATCCTTTAAATCCTCCAAGCTATGCTGAGCGTTGCAAAATGCTTAATCTTGATCTTCTCTCGGTAAGACGAGATGTTGCAAAGGCAGTGTTTGTAGCTGACCTCCTGCAGTCGTCCATTGATTGTCCCGCTGTTTTGCAGCTGATCAATATTAACACCCGCCGGCGTGTACTTCGCAACCACTCCTTTTTGACGGTTCGCCGAGCTCTGACTAATTACGGACATAACGAACCCGTTTCTAGTATGTGTCGTATTTTTAACTTGTGCTTTGACCATTTCGACTTTGACCTATCCCGCGACACAATCAAAATCCGTTTCCTTAATTTCCTCAAGTCCCTTCCCTGACGATACACACGTAGATTTTAGAACACTGTGATATTTTTGTTAATTTATTGAGTTAGTTTTAAAAGTGAACCCGTCTTGTATCATTTGAGTTTTGTGTACTTGTTGATGCGAAAAGACGAGGTGGTTTTGTGCCTTTTTGAGAGAGTGTCTTGGATATGCTAGACACATCTCAAGGGGGCTTTTGTCCACCTCCTAATAAAGAAAATGAAATGAAAATGAAATAAGGTTCCTTACTCCGCTTCACCCCCTCCACCCCCTTTATATGTTTGTGTGTGTGTTCCAAGGAGGAAACTTGTCTAATGAGATTGGTTGTAAGTTTTTGTAAGCGTGAGCAGCAGAGTATGTTCAGAGCGTTTTGCTTCGCCTTGTGCGCGGAAAAGCTCACCCCGAAATGGTTTGCCATTGAAATGTAAACTGCTGTGCCATAGAGAGCAGCTAATACGTGCTTGATGAGGAAAATCTACTCACTTTTAACTTCTCACTCCCTCTCAATAGGGAATGGGCGACGAAAAGTTGTTCAACCTTGTTACTCTCGCAGTCAAATGAGCGTGGAAATCTGGCGAAATTATGTTGAAATCTTCTTTGAAAGGATTTGCGAGCACCAAAAATTGCGCGAAACTTTAGTTCGCGTATCTGGTTCATTGCCACTGTATCTTTGTCACTTAGATTTTAAATTTCAAATTTTCCAAGAAGCCGTTTTGTCTAAGTATGTCAACAATGAGAAAAAAATGTGCTCTCGTACTATTTATTACAGGGCAAAAAAAAACTCGTTTAAAGTTTATAATAGATTAATCTTCAAATTGTGAGGAAAAGTCCATAGCACATCACCTTTGTTAAAAAAGTCACTTACTATTACACACTGCTTGTAAAATTTCTCTACGTACACAAAAAAAGTTGCAACCGATTTAAACTCAGCACTAGGGTGCCCAGAATATGGGAGTTTTCTCAAAACATCGCTCCACATGCTGATTAATGTTTCTTAAGCTATTTTAGGACTCTGGGTCAAATATGAGCAAAATCGGTCAACATTTACCTATTGATACTCGAAGGTGAAGTTAGTATGGGAAAAATCGAAAAAAAATATATGAAAAACCTAATTTTCTTACGGGTTTGTCTGTAGGGCGCGCTTCTTCCCTCCAAATATTCCCAAAAGTAAATTATTCCCATACTAAAGCTGTAAAACTCAATCCTTAAAAGTTATTAGCGATGTAAAAATGTCATTTTGTATGAAAAACTGTTTTTTCACCAACTTTAGGCTTGAATATCAATGGGTTAATCTCAACCAATTTCACCGAAAATTTACACAGATACTTAAAATTACCCAAAAAACTGTTTTCTGCATGTGGAGCAGGGGGTCATTATATCTGGGCACCCTACTCAGCACTTATAGAGCGGACTGGCGCTTTAGCCCATTCGGGTATAAGACCAACGAAGAGTTGAAAGGATAAACACCTTTTCAAGCTTGATATTTCGGTCGATTACATTTCGTTGGGTACTTTTTTTTCCTGCTGTGTAGTTGAACGCAAAACCAATTGATAAAAGAAGACATCAATTATTGTTGTTCTGAGTATCTTAAGATAGAACAAAAAATATACCAACTGACCGAGTTTCCCGGCGTTTTTCACACATTCGAACGTGACCTTGTCTGGCCACTATCAAAACATTTAAAGGCCATCGCTGTGAGCATGCAAGCATCCGTCCGGGTAGTATAAACTGTGAAATTTTCCATTCTTTTCTCGCTGCCAGTTAAAGATCGTAACGCAATACTGTTGAAATCGATACGAAGGTCGTCGTTCGTCGTCGAGTGTTGTATTGGGCCAGGTTCGGGTTTCGCTTGGATTGCTTTTTCCGCCTCGTAACACAAACAAACACATCGACTTTGTGCCGAATTTAATTTCTGTTATAGAACGGAAGTTTACGGAGAATGGGTGGAAAAAAGATAAAGTTTCTTTTCAAAACAAATACTGGTTTGTGAGCAAGTTGCAACTTGATCATTAAAATTATTTATATGTGGATCTTGTGTATAGTATTTTTTATTTTATTAAACTTTTAGTTAAAAGATATACGGCATTTAAAGTACACTAATTACATTCAAATTACACTTTAAAACCGCTTACTTCTTACTTACAGCCTCATCACTTCCCAGTAGCAAGAAGGTTAACCAGGCCAATCTTCCCGTTTGTGTGATCCGGTCGACAAATGGGCTTTACGTTATTTTTTTCGGTTCTGAGCTAATTAGCGCAGCGAATGTTTTTTTTCGGTAAAATGTCCCCCACTTCCAGAAGAAAAAAAACAGATAAAAGAAGCAAACAAGAGCATTCATCCAGCGACGACGGAGCCGCCCAAGATGCTTCCTCCCTCCTCGACCACCTTCCCAAGACACCAACCCCACCCTCCTGTTGCACTTATAATGGATAACGCGCTTCCGGGCGCCATCATCGAGGGCAGAGACAGGCCGCGCTTATCTTGATGGTAATTTTTCGTGCTTTTACTCATTTTTGTCCCCAAAAACCGAGAGCCCAGAAGTCACCTTGGCGTCATCAGGTTAAATAATTACTTACTTAAAAATGGCCCCCTCTTTTGGTCGTAATTTAGCCCGGTGATGAAACGTGCCCGGGTTGGAATGCCATCCAGCCAGCCAGATGATTAAATCTGTGCGGTGAGTAATGGGACCGAAAGGAGCCACCTGGTGGTGGTGGCCATCAATCGACGAATGCCTTGCCTTATCAATGATGAAGAACGGTACAGGCAGAGACAATTATCGCCGTGATTGGGTCGTTGTCTTTTCTACTAGACAGGTTATCATTGATTCCCATTCATTAACACGATTGACAACTATTTAACTAATATTTGTTATGCTTGATTAAATTCAAAAGCTTGAATTATGTAAATGTCTTTTTTAAATTTTATGGCTCGCGACCACCCTAGACCATCTGAGTAATTGAATGAAAAAATAGATTTAAATCTTATTTATTTTCAAAAATGCATCATGCACGATTACAATTTTTGTTCCAGAGTCTTGAGAAACTTGAACTTCACAAAAGTTTAAGTTCGTTGACTTCACAAAATATTTGCAACGGCTTCATAGTCTGCATGACTTTGAACATCAAAACGAAATGTCATGCAGGTAAAATCTAAGCTGTGCCTATTCTATTTTTTCTGATTTGGATTTAATTTGAATTTGAGACAATTTAAAAAAAAACAGCAAATATATTAATCTTCAGCTAGGCCACTATCAAATTGCACATTCCAGATCGAATCGATATCGAGCTCAAACATTCTTTCGCAGCAACGTCGAAATGCGCGTCCACCTGATTGAGAAATACCATCTCGACTCCTTAGTATGGAATTAGTATTTTTAAAATTATAGCTTAAAATAGCATTCCGAGACCAGCATCCTCCCCCAGGGGGTGTTGGATCGGTGGGTGGCAACGCCTCCGTGTCGCCGCCGTGCCAAAATTTCCTCTCAACGATGGAGACGATATCGAACGAGTCGTCGTCGTCGTTCCCATCTGTCGAAGTCTAAGTTATTGTCCGGTTTCTCTCTTCAACAGGAACGGAGTGAGGAGCTTGTATAAAGGAAATGAAATCATTGTCTCGAGATTTGTGTAGTTGCTGTAGTAATGTCAAAACATTATTAAATGTTTGCATTTATTCATCTAAATCTTCATTTTCATAAATTCAATTCCTTTTTAAAGGGTTCTAAGAATGGCGTCCCCAATAATGGAAGAGAGAAAAAAAAACTCACGGAAGCGTAAAATTCAATAAAATACTGGCATAAAATATGCAATTACCTTTGTCCTTCCCGGTCTACCTCCCCCTACGCGTATGCATGCCAAAATCCGGACCCCGGGAATTCCGGCGTCGTCCCTGGATGAATGGGGGTGGTGCTGAACCGGGTATGTGCCCTCGCTAGGGTAGCAATTTTCAAGTCGAGGGAAAAGAACACCTGGTGGAATCGTTAATAGAATTATAGCCACCTCACGGCCCGGAATCGGTCGTCGACGCGCGTACGAGGACACACTGGCAGACGGATGCAGGGCCCCAAATGTTATTACCGGAGGAGCTTCGTTTGCCGGTGTGGTGGGTCGCCGGATTACTTCGGGATGTGTCCAAATTTGGAAGAGGGTTCGGCAAAAAAAGTGTCGCCGCAGCTTCCGACAGAATGAGTAAGATGTGGGAGGGCGTTAAATCATTTCAAGTTTTTTTTTCAATTTTGTGGCGATTTCGAAGCACTTATTTTGAATCTATTTATAGCTAATGGGTAATTCTCTGCCAACTCACACAGCAGTTGCCGCGACCCTCTTCGATTTACGTGAAACTTTGTCCTAAAGTGGTGACTTTTGTCCCTGATCACGAATCCGAGGTCCGTTTTTTGATATCTCGTGACGGAGGGGCGGTACGACCCCTTCCATTTTTGAACATGCGAAAAAAGAGGTTTTTTTTTCAATAATTTGCAACCTGAAACGGTGATGAGATAGAAATTTGGTGTCAAAGGGACTTTTATGTAAAATTAGACGCCCGACTTGATGGTGTACAGTCATCCCTCATATTCGGAACAGTTTACAGATAGGCCAATGTTCAAAAAATCATAGCAAATCGATCATTGAACTTAATTCTTCATTTGAAAGCTTTTCTTGCGATCTTTCGAATTGTGTATCGAACATCTGCAAATTTTAACTTTTATATCAAGTTTTGAAGAAAAATTTTGACCCTTGAAATCCACAAATTCGGAACACTTTTTCTTACGGATGTAAACAAACTTTGGATCTCTCCAGAGGTACACATTTGTAACAAAATAATGACTTCACACACTGAAACCAATGAAACTCAAGCTTAGTGATGTTTTATCCATGGTCTGATAACTTTTTTTGTGAAAATATCAGTTAAACTCAGGTGTTCCACAATTGTGGGAGGAACAATAACATCCCACAATTATGGAACAGGCAATTTGGAGGCAGTGTTTTGCTCAGCCGGACCCTAAGATAACAGTTTTCGTGAGTTGCACGTATTCACCGACAGATGGCCAGTGGGCCTCGTCGGATCCGCCCATTAATTACGCAACTCAAAATTTGCATGGGAAACTTATTTTTCGTGACGGCTTTCGCGGCACGCTCCTTTCAACTGTTCTAGACTAATATTTGGACGAGGTGTATCTCTGAACAAGTTTTTTACAAAAATGATTCCAAACTGCTTATTATGTCGTTTTAAACCGAAACAAGGCAAAACCTTTATTTATTTAAACTATTCGCCATTTTCAAAAATTTGGCTACATAATATCAAAGGCCGCCATCTTAGGCCCACTGGGCCCACAAAAAGAGGTACGCTCAGTTTGTATGGGAGCTGTCAACATGTTCCCGGCACAGACAAACAGACGGGACACTCGAGTGCCGAACCATCGTCCTCCAAAAACGGCCATTTGAAATTCAATTTTGTTTCGGCATCCACTCACCCGGCGCTGAAGGCGCTGTTGTTATGACAGTTCGCCCGCCTTTGCTTAGTGTGTGTGTTTTTGTTTTTCTAAGTTGAGCGTGACACACGTGCACAGCAAATGAAAACAAATAAAAATATTATGGAATTCTGGAATTCTAACGGTGATTCACAATCCATGCTTTGCGGGACAAGATTGGGGCAGCTCGGCCAGGGTCAGATGAGCGGCAGACTAGCGAGGACATACCTTTTGCCCCACTATTAACCCGGTAAGCCTACTCAACTGCCTGTCGATATCGAGGCTGCTGCTGAGGCGCCCGCTACTGCGGAGGAAGTCGGATCCTGTGGTATAGTCATCTCCTTCGGAGCAACCTGCTTATCATTCGTGAACTGATGCTCAGATTGCTGCTGCTGGTCGTACTTTTGGCTTTTTGGCGATGTTGCGTCGATCTATTTTGCGGCAGCATTTTTTGGAATCTTTGCAACTTTTTTGTCTCATTCAACTTAACTGCGCCGTGGACACGTTCTCCGCAGATGTTTCCACACGCCCCCCGGAGGTGGGGGGAGGTGGTCAATTCAGGTAGATTTGAATTGGAATTTTCTATTTAGGCGGCCACTACTGGTATTTTCGTGACCAGAAGTAGCTTGTTGGTGATGGTTCGAGGTTTCGGTGGAGGAGGATTCTACGACCGAACTTGGAAGCAACGGGGAGGACCAGTGGTTTGGTCTCTGTCGTTGCGGTTGTGGTGCATCGTTGCTGGTGCTGCGCATGATTTGTCTCATGACGTTCTGCCATTGGAAACGGAACTGATCCACCGTCATCTTCGCCCGCCGGCGTTGATTTGAATATTTTGCATCGAATACTGACGATCAGCAACAACAAAATTATTTCGATCAGCTGTTGATGTTTACAATCGTTAAGGCTTGATTGTCTCACGCATACACTGACATGACACATGACAGTAATGGATTTGTATTGGTATGTTTGAGCTGCGCTTCGGCATCAGCTCACCAGGTAGCGCTGGCGTCGCCGTGATTTGGTGGTTTGATGAAGGACGATGGATTTCAAAAATAATTTGTATGGAGAGTCACGTCTGTTTGTCTGTGTTTCCAGCCTGGTTTTGCTGCTAGTCTTGAAATTAAGTTTTTTGTTCAAAAAGTTCTACTTTTACTAGTGAAATAGCAAGAGAATGTCCAAATAAAGAACCTAAAAATAGTAGGGTCGAGAGAAAAGCTGCATTTGGCGTGCTTTTGACAAATTATCACAAAAGTGTTCCGAATTTGTGGGTGTTCCGAATATGTGGGATGACTGTACTCAGAATTCCGAAAAAAAACGTATTTTTCATCGAAAAAAACACTTAAAAAGTTTTGAAATTTCTCCCATTTTCCGTTACTGGACTGTAAAAATTTTTGGAACATGTCATTTTATGGGAAATGTCGTAAAATCGCGATAACTCTTGATGTTTATAAGCAAACCCCTTATATCTGTATATCAAATTTTTTGTAATTGTCTGCTCTACAACTTTGTAGAACATTGTTACACTCTAAAAAGTAACCCTGCAAAGTTAGAAAAAACACGAAATTTTAAAATGAAAATTTTTGTTTTGAATGAAAAAATGACTCTTCCGGGTCAATGTAAATTCGAAAAATACATTAAATTTCCCATAAAATGACATGTTCCAAATTTTTTTACAGTCGAGTAACGGAAAAAGGGAAAATTTTTAAAACTTTTTTAATGTTTTTTTTTGATGAAAAATACGTTTTTTCGGAATTCTGAGTACGCCATCAAATCGGGCGTCTAATTTTACATAAAAGTCCCTTTGACACAAAATTTCAATCTCATCACCGTTTCAGGCTGCAAATTATTGAAAAACACCTCTTTTTTCGCATGTTCAACAATGGAAGGGGACCAGGAACAAAAGTTACCCCTTAGGACAAAGTTTCACGCAACTTTTCCCGATTTCGTGTGAGTTGGTAGAGAATTGCCCAATATAAGGTAGATGTCCCTATTTTAGTCGAAAAAAGCGATGCGCATTTTTCGGTCAATTGCTTCTGGAACGATCGGTGTATCTATTTTTCGACCTATCTCGTCATGATCGTATTAATAAAATCTTTAAAAGGTCGTCATGACAAAGCACATTTTACCTTGTCTAAAAATAAATAGAATTTTATCGAACCCTCTCCCTCTTCTACAAAAAGATTTTTTTAAATTTTGGATTTTGAATATGTAAAGTTTTCAATCGAAGTAGGCATCTCTGGGGGTCAAAACATTGCCCTAGTGAACTGAAACTTCCTGCCTGGTTCAGTACCAGTGAACTTCATCAATTAGCCGAAGTTGACACTTTGGATGTTATGTCCAATAAGATAATTGATGCATTCCGACAAAAATCATTGCAGTCTTCAGCTGCATTGATCCGCTCTTTATATAGTTTATAAGTTAGTTTTAAGGTATCCCCTTTCCCTTTTGTACATGTAGGACCTCCTACATTTGAAATCACGGAATAGCGAAAGCTACAATATTTCATGAATAAATGAAAGTTGCTTGTATTTAAAATTGAGGTGAAAAGTCATCGATTGTGATTGGACACTCAATAATATTTTAACTTAATGAATGTACATGGAAAAGAAAAACTGAATAAATATAAATTAAAAAAAAAAAAAAAATTGCCCTAGTGAAAATTTCAGAGAAATCGGTGCAGATTTGGCAATTTTGTTAAGCAAAATCACGCTTTTGTACATTCGGCAGAAAATTACTTTTTTCAATTAGAAATAAAGTGCCACTTTATTCTACAAAATCGCCCAAACTGCACCCATATCGTTGAAATTTTCACCAAGGCTATGTTTTGTGTGTGCAACCAACCAAACGGGACCACACGGCCGCTTCTTACAAATTGAGTTGTTTTTCATCGAGCCGAACCAGCATGTATGGCTGGAAGGCTCGTTAATAAAGACAACTTACTAACTAATTGAGTTGTTTCCATGTATTTTTTTTAGATTGAACATGATTTGTTGTTGTTGTAGCGCGAGAGGTCTCCGCTCGTTTCTTTTCGAAAGGACTATCCGCATGGACATTAACTTTGGGTGTAATTCCAGTCATAACTCACCAAAACGCGATGACCTACTAGTTAGCGTTTTTGCTTACAAATCCAAAAGACGGGGCATCGAATCCCGCCTCGAGCAACTTTGATTTTTTGTTCATGTTCAGAGTTTCAAGAATTCATATTTCCCTAACTTTCTCGTTGGGAGCAGATGGGAATCGAACCCAGGACCATTCGCTTACAGTCGGCATATTGCATGCAGAATCGACAACCAAATGTTAAGGTCGTAGATGGTATCTTTCAATTTTGAGGCAATGACTGTCAATGATGGTTCTGAATTCAGGGTCCAGAAATATTAAATTGAAATGAAAAATTAATCATACATACCAATCAGCATAGCGCACCAGGTACGCGTGCTGTAGCAAGAAGACGCTTCCATCTTTCTCGGTCTTGTGCTGCTACTCTCCAATTTCCCAGGTTACAGATCTTCCGGATGTCACCATTCACTTGATCTCCCCAACGTGCGCGCGGTTTCCCTGCTCTTCTGCCTGTACCGCCAGCTGGTTCAGCGCGGTCAAAAAGCAGTCTGACAGGCTGGCTCTCGTCCATTCGGGCGACATGGCCGGCCCACCTGAGCCTCCCGATCTTCGCCTGGGTGGCGATGGTCGGTTCTTCAAGAAGCGCGTGCAGTTCGTGGTTCATGCGTCTTCGCCACACTCCGTCAGACACCTGCACTCCACCGTAGATCGTTCGTAGCACCTTCCGTTCGAAAACTCCAAGGGCACGTTCGTCCTCCTGCCGCATCGTCCAGGTCTCGTGGCCATAGAGGACTACCGGTCTAATCAGTGTTTTGTACATCGTCAGCTTCGTGCGGCGTTGCACCCGATCCGAAGTGAGGGTCTTCCGTAATCCGAAGTACGCACGATTCCCAGCAAAAATACGAGTCCGGATCTCTTTGCTGGTGTCGTTGTCGGCGGTTACCAGCGATCCCAAGTACACGAACTCGCTCACCTCCTCCAACTCATCATCATCCACAGCTAGAGGGGTGAGACTTGGGGGGCCGACGTCCCTCGAGCCCCTTCCTCTCATGTACTTTGTTTTCGTCGTATTCATGCCAAGTCCTACACGTCTTGCTTGTACCTTCAGTCGGGTGTAGACATCTTTCACCGTCTCCAGGTTTCTTGCTACAATGTCGATGTCATCGGCAAAAGCAAGCAGCTGGTAGGACTTGTTCATGATCGTGCCACTCGTTTCGATGCCCGCCCTTCGAATAATGCCCTCAAGGACGATGTTGAACAGCGCACAGGATAAGCCATCACCTTGCCGCAGCCCTCGGCGTGATCCAAAGGGTTCCGCTAAATCCCCCGAAACACGCACGTGACACATCACACCATCCAAGGTAGCCTTGATCAGCCGAGTCAGTTTATCCGGGAATCCGTTCTCGTGCATAATCTGCCATAGCTGCTCGCGGTCGACTGTATCATAGGCTGCCTTGAAGTCGATGAAGATGTGATGTGTGGGCACGTTGTACTCACGACATTTCTCGAGGATCTGTCGGAGACAAAATATTTGGTCCGTGGTGGCGCGCGCGCCAGTGAAGCCCGCTTGGTAGGGCCCCACGAACCTCCTTGCATGGGGTGACAGCTGACGGCAGAGGATCTGGGAGAGGATTTTGTAGGCCGCGTTGATAAGCGTAATGCCGCGGTAGTTGCCGCAGTCCAGCTTATCGCCCTTTTTGTAGATGGGGCACACGACACCATCCATCCATTCCTCCGGTAGCTTCTCCTCCTCCCAGATCTTGGAGATCACACAGTGAAGCGCCCTCGCCAGTTTCTCTCCTCCATATTTGAAGAGCTCACCGGGTAACCGATCCTTGCCGGCAGCTCTGTTGTTCTTCAGCTTCCTGATCTCCCTCTTCACCGTCTCCAGATCAGGTGCTGGGAACTGTTCATCAGCTGCGGGTGCTCCAAGGTTGACTCCATCGCCGTCTCCGTTCGCTTCATCGCCGTTGAGGTGCTCGTTGAAGTACTGCTTCCACCTGTCCAACACCTCGCTTTTGTTCACGATCAAGTTTCCCTCGTTGTCCCTGCATACATCGGCTCGCGGCACGAAGCCTTTGCG